>NW_009648255.1:6283783-6293783 GCF_000708025.1 Charadrius vociferus
GGGAAGGAGTGACTGTGGCTGGAACATCATCTTTCCTGACACACCAAGCACTGGAGCGCGGAGAGGTGTTTCCCACTGGTAGAGAAACTGGGTCAGAACTTCCCACCATGGCAAACAGGGATCCGATATGCTCTGAACCATCGCAGGAGCTTTTAGTTGGCATCATCCTGAAGGGATGCTCCACGCAGGAAAAGGTTCATGCTTCAGAAACAGTGAGTTCTACGTGCTTTCTAACCAAAGAAAAGCTAGAGAGACGCAAGGCTTAGCGCGTTCCTGTACGACAGGAGCTGCTGTAATGCAGCTCTCCTTGGAAATGGGTACAGGACTGCTGCTGGGACCACTGCAGTGCCCCCATGTACCACACTAGTGCGAGGAGGCTGTCATCTTAATGAAAATGTTCCTACAAGCTATATGACACCTGCATATGCAGAAGAAAATAACAACCGTTTTAGCTAGGCTAAGTTTATCTATAATTAATTGCTGGATTTTTTTTTTGCATTGCTTTATAAAAGCTTCCAGCAGACGGTCTTCTGCTGGTTAACATATAAAGGAGCTGCAGCAATTTTTTATCCCCTGAACATCCAGCTTTGTAACTCCACAGAATGAAGCCTCACATGCAACCAACACGATGCTTAGGTTTGCCGTGTATCTTCCCTGTACAGATCTGACCTTCATTTTATACCTAGAAAGGAAAAAATTCCACAACACAGCAGAAAAATGAGGTTATGCAAAGCCCTCCCTGACTACATCTGCCTGCTGCTGCCAAGGGGTCTCACAGAGATTTGTCTTGCAGCATCCCTAATGCTCCTGACTAGGAAATGTGTTATTCCTGCAGCTCAGCTGGAGTTTTGGTGGTTAAACTGGTGCAGCAAGGCTCATTCTGTGCCAGCAACAAATGGAGGGTTTATTAGGGAACTATATATATCTAATATATGTATATACAGGGAAAAATTAAAATATATTCAAGCCTATTCACCCTTCTGCATTACACAAACATTTTCCTTAGTGCTATTTGATCTATTGATATTTAAATCTTTAAATTTTTTTTTTCTGTGTTAATTCTGGTGCACATTTTGAATTCATGAGACCAACTTTCTGCATGAGGGAAAACAAAGCTGCAACTCTACTCCCATGAAGGCCCTGGTTTCAAAGCGAGCTCGGGGATTTTTACTTCCACCGCAATTAAAGACAGCTGCAAATCTAAATCTCTCCGGCTGCCTGGAAGAAGATTCAGCCTTAAAGAAGGAAATTGGTCAGCTGTTGAAAAAGAAGACTCAAGTGGCCAACAGATGCAAGGAGGCACGCTAAGGATGGCAGCAGGTCTCGGGGGCAGCACGAGGTGCATCAGGAGGCCACCAGGAGACCTCCTCACTTGACTTTTTTATATGCGCATTTGATATTATCACCAGAGCAACATTACGAGATGGTGGATTTCCCCAAAAAGGCCCTAAAATGAGAGGTACTTTGTGAGAGGCTCAGAAATCCCGGTTTAGGAAGATCAAGATGACGGAAGAAATGGGATTCCTTCATTATGAGCTCTGCTGAGTGAGGGAACAGAAACGGTGGGAGCTCTATCCCTGACAGTGTTTAAAAACAAGATTGGAAAACCACAAAGAAATCCACTGAAGGTCTGCTCTGACAGAGGAATGGACCAGTTATCCCATTAACAGCCTTCCTCCAGCTCTTTTGCTGTGCATCACCAGTACAAATTAACTCCAGGCATTTTTGAGCTTGGCATCCTTCAGAGTCAATCCTTTCGGTGCTGCGCTGGTACCCAGCCGATGTGCTCGCTCAGCCTGGCCACCTTCACGGCGTCTTATGATGAGTCAGAGCTCTTCCTATAAACACAGTAATACGCCTGGCAGTACTAAACAGGCTGACTTAGGAGCCCCAAAAGCCACCAGCTCCAAGTGTTTATTTGTCCCGGATGCTCTATTGGGTTTTAAAGGTCAACTTCATTTTGAAAATACAGTAATCTGAGCCTTCCACTGGTCTCTCCTCCCAGAGATCTGCTGGTACAGTGCTGCCTATTGGAGGCACACCCCGTCTTAGTCAGACCATAAAGAAGCATGGAAGAAACCACGTTCCTGTTAACCAAAATAAATCTGGAGCCAAGAGTCAGCAACCAAATTTAGCGCAAAGCTGGCGTAAGGAAAAGCAGAGAGGCCAAAAGGCAACAGCCTGGCTGCTGCTGACGCCTTTGGGTGCCGTTGTGATGGGTACCAGAGCTGGAGCAGCGCTGCTCTCTGGAGCAAAACTGCAGTGACAGAGATGGAGTGTGCTGGGTGCCGCTGGGCAGCGACACCGAACTCAGCACAGCTGTGACAGCCGCTGTTTGGTACCTCCGTCTGGCCATCGCACCCTTCCTGCCCCCAAAGACATGAAAAGAACATGAAGACCAAACTATATCCACCACTGGCTGGCTGTGCTAGAAACAGCCTGGGGGTACAAATGCCTTCCCATGTCCCCGGACAAAGGCAGCATCCCTCCCCAGGGCGGATGCTGGGACTGGACCAGGAGCGGGAAGCTCAAGTGGAGGATGCTCGAAGCTGTTCCTGCTGCTCCTCCAGCCCACTCCCTGCAGCACTGACAGAACTTGCTGTTTGCTAATCTCTGCCTCTACTATTTTTCTGGTTTTCCTACAGCAGCCCAAACAGACACACGACACCCTGCAGCCAGCAAAGCTGCAGCTGGTCATGCTCCTAACCACTGCCACAATTCACCGCGCTCACAACAGAAGGTTTGTACCTCTTCAAGGACTCCTGCTTTAATCCTCACCATAGCAACTCGGCTACGTTTCTTCCTCGCCACGCGAACGGTGTCTAACAGTGAGGAGAGCTCATTTCACTCCGTGGCTGGAGATGCAGGTGAGACTAAACCCGGCTAGACGGACCTGAGAAGATGGGCACCTGAGAAGATGCCCAGGGCCACCACAGCTGCCAGCGTGCAGCTGCCTGCTCTGCCTGAATCCTGGCAAAACCCATGGGGGGATCACACTGGTGGGCTCGTGCCAGGGAGGGCAGAGGATGCTGCTTCTTTCCCCAGTTCTCTGATATGGCAGGAGAGTGAAAATGTCTCTTTTCCAGCTTTGTCCCAGTAGATTTTCAATTCAGGTCCTCTCCCTTTCAATTCAGGTCTGAAAACCGTAAGGCGGCTGGGAAGAACGCAATGGGTGAAGAGCCCGGGGGAGCTGTTAGAGCCACCAGAAACAGAGGCATTGATTTTAAATCCTGGCTATGGTGGCATTAGCTTTTAATGGCATGGGGGAAAGGACGGGGGGACCAGCAGAGCCGGGGAAGGGGGGGGTTGTGCACAGCCGAGCCCTGCAAGGCAGAGCCTCGGTAGCTCAGAGCAGAGTCGCCAGCTTAGCAAGGGGATTAGTCCTGCATTCAAAACCTGCCTGGGAAGCAGCAAAGAGAGAGAACAGTTTTCTTCTATGGGAGGAGGACATATTAATACAGCAGCAAGCATTGTATTCATTACAGGATTGCAGCTAATCTGGTGTCTGCTTTTATTCTGCTGTTGTTCTGCTCCTGTAGCGCTTGCAGCGAGCAGACTGGGACAAAGGCAGAGCCAGGCTTCTTTACGACAGTCCTCAGATCTGTTGGGGCAGGGGATTTCGGGGTGCATCTACGTGCAAACCCTGTCATCTCTCAACGCAGCTCGAGAGCTTTGGGAAAGGTGGGAAGGGTGCGGGACGCAAGCAAAGCCTGACCGACAACGTATTGAACGCACGATGCTCTGCACCCTGACAATGCCACAGACCTACATGTTTACCAGACTGAAAAAATGCTTCGCCTGGGATTCGCCCCTGTTGTTTTTTGCCTCGGAGGGGCTCAGAGGACCACCTCAAAGAGGGGCCCATCACCATCATCATCACCATCAGCTGCCTGAAATTCCTTCCCGTCTTCGCCCCTGGCCTGGGGGCATCATCCAGCAGTGGGAGTCAGGTTAAATCTAACACTGGGCTCCTGCAAATAAAGTGGGTGGCTGCTCTAATAGCCCATTTACTGCAAGTCCTTTTTTCAGATGTATCAGTGTCCTCTTCAGAAAGCTAATTTAATTACCCTTAACGTATGAACCCTTCGATGAGACACTTGGGATGAGTTCAGTGCGAGGCAATGAGTTTCTTTGTGCAAAACAACATCAAAACCCCCAAAACAGGAGAAACCCCTTCTTGTTTTTTGGGGGATTTCTGCAACCCACACACTGAGAGCTAAACCAAAAGCGAGCGCTTCGTACAGAGAATACAGCTGAGCTCTGCAACTCACGGACACCCAAAGGCACCCGGTCAAATCCTGCAGCTGGATTTTAAATGGGGTGGATAATTTTATGACCGATCGCATTTGTAGCTGGTATGTTAAGACAAGGGTAATGAAATCTTATGCTTCGGGGCATATATGGATCATTGCACAAGTCAGGCAGGCATCTGCCCCCCTCCCCCCCGCGAGAGAAATTGTAATTGGCAGGGACTGGAAGGACTAAAGTTGAAATTGGGGATTAAAGGGGACACAAGTGGCGCATGGATCTGGGGAAAGGGCAAATGGAGCTCTTCAGCTTCTTCTCAACTCTTAACAGTCCAGAGCACTAAATAACAATAATGAACTTGACAGATGCCTGGACCAGTAAGAGTTTTGCCCATCTTGACTGAATGCGGCTATCACCCCAATAATGGGTTACCTCTGCTCAGCAGTCCCAGGGATCCTTTTAAGTTTGATATTTCGAGGGTTTATTTATAGCAAACCAGCTCTGTTACCTTCACAAGAGTTGGCAACACTATGGTGAGGAGAGTGACTGGGGCTGGTATGCAAAAAGCATGAACGGGGGGTTTGTCCAGTGTAACAAAATGTGTGGGGTCACCCACCAGAGAGGTTACGACATGATCTTCTTAAACCAGGCTGAGAACAGTCACTTGGGACCTGCTGCCAGAAAGCCTACTGTTCCACCCAAAACCAGCCTTTGCCAGCCCGGTGCTCGGCTCTGGCCAGTTACCTCCTCCAGCCTTCGCCTCTGCTCCTTCTGCTCCTCAATCCGCTTCTGCCGCTCGGCCAGCAATTGCCGCTTGTGCTCCTCGTTCTCCCGCTGCTGCTGCTCCAGCTGCTGCCGGCGCAGCGCCTCCGATCGCTCCTTGTTGGCCAGCTGCAGCCTCAAGAAATCCCGTCTCAGCGTCGACTCCCCGGGCAAGTTTAGGATGGAGCTGCATAGGAGAGAAGCACATCAGAGAAGATCCCCTCCCGCATCCTTAAACCTCTTGCCAGGCCAAGTTCCGTGTGATTTTTCCCATGTGGCTCATCCCGACAGCATCCCAACACCCGACAGAGCTTGGGCAGCAGCGGATGGAGGGATGGGGGACCACGAGTGTCGCAGACAGCGCTCCGTTCATGGCTCACCAATAATTTATTTGCTAAAGGTTTCCTTTACATTAAGTTTCTAACCAAAGCCTCTTTGTGCTGCAGTGGCACACGCTATATTTAGCTGTTCACAAAGCACATTCAGTATGAATCATTGCCAGCTATTAAAATACTACATTATCTCAGTGAAATAATGGAATAACCTGATACTAATTACAACGGCTCTGAAAAATGTCACCAAAGAAAGTAAGTTCCAGCCCTACCGCACTTGAAGCATCACCGGAGAGGTTTCATTGTGAAAAGTTACATGGAAATAGGGAGTTACACTTGGATGTAAGAAACTGCATTTTAAAGAGTCTTCTTTAATTTCACCTCACATTTTTTCCACATCTAAAAACCCACATTGCCATGACAGCATCACAATGCACTGCGGATCCCACAGGTGATGGGGTTCCCGGGTCTTCTTCCCCAGCTTTTGGCTAAGGTGGTCTATAGCATCGGTTTATCCACACACACCGTCTAGCAGAGGGATTATACTCTAGTTCTGCCAGGCAATGGGACTCTGTGCTCAAACTGTCCTTTTTCCATTTCTGGTTCATGTGAGCCCATAATCCAAGCTGCTTTTATACAGAGTTTTGAAGATGTAAGGGCAAATATGAAATGCTGACTCTTACCTGGGCTCTCCAGAGTCATTTTCCTCCTCCTCCTCCTCACTTCCACTGTACTCGTACTCTGTCTCATCTAGGAACAGAATTGCTCATCAGTGCCCTTTGCTGGACTCATTTGTTTTTCCGGTGGTTGAAAACCCCAGAGCTCTGAAGGCAGAACAGACAACTCTCTTTTTCTCGCATGACAAAGAACAAGCAGCGTTATTTCTCTGCATTTTCTGTTTTTACGAGGAGCTGTAAGGCCAGGGAAGCATGGGTGGTCTCCATGGGTGCCGGCACCTTGGACGCCCATGGTGTCTGGGAAGAGGGCTGCGGTTCCAGCCGGAGTGCCGTGGGCAGCACCAGCACAGCAGGCAACGGCCCCAACAACCAAAGACACTCGATGTAAAGATGGTATGGGGTCCATAAAAAGAGAATTTATCGCCATATGACAGTAAGTGACCTCCCTTCTTCAGGAGGGTTCTTCAAAGGGAGGTACACCACAAGCCATTGAAGCCACAGGCACTGGAAGGTGGGATTTAACTCTGGCTCTGAAGGCACCCACTCCCCTCTCCCTAAACATACGCTCTTCCTCTGCAAATCTATGAATTTTCCAGGCAATGAAGACATCTACATAAAAGCCCAACTGCAATGTTGTGCTACATACTGTGATTTCTATTGGGATATCATCTTTATCGGATGAAGGGAATGATAGTAAAAGAAAGGCTTGCATTTATCCAATTACTCTCCATCTCTAGGGTCCAACCTTCATTTGCCAGACTAAACACATTTAATACTTCACCGGGATCCCATTTTATTGTTTTGATTGTAGTGAAATCTATTACAAGGGGCTGGAAGGTACGCATGAAAAATTAATACTGCTACCAATAAGAAGAGAAATAGTGACATATCAATTTGCCAGATTCTACAAATGAGCTTTCAAATTAAAATTCAGTTCACAAGCAGCTGAATACTTTAACAAGTTTCTTCGGCTATCTGATCTTCCCTTCAGAGGGCTTTGATGGGCCTGGAGAGTTCACTAAAAACATGCAGTTTAATAGGTTATTCCTAGTCAACGGCATCGCTTTGGGGCAAGGGTCTTATCTAGATGTTCGTTTGCACAACTCTGCTCATCGCTGGTGCAGCGTGAATGTCACGTAGATCAACAGAGTTGGCATGAAATACGTGAGCCGGGGAAAAGTCAGCTCAGCAGCTTCTCCCTCCTACACGCCAGTACGTATATATGCAGACGTAAATTTTATACACACATTTTAATGAATCAAAGCTTAAATGTTCCGTGTGGAAATTACCACCCGGACAAAAAAGACACCATTTTTTTCATCAGGAAAAAGAAAAAAAAAAAGATTAAAAATACTGCTTAGCTCTAATGACAGTCACCTGTAGGCTGCATAGGAACACTGATTGGTTTGTTATGGAGATTTATTTTCATTTCAGCGACTGAGAGGAATGGAATCAAACAAAATAATCTGACCTCAAAGGCATAAGAGGCATGGCCATGCAGAAGTACCACACCTTTTTAACTCAACCAATTTGCGAACAAACTTAGCCATCTGAATAAGGAAAACTGGTATTGAGACCACAAACAACCCAGTCCTCTTCGCCTTCCTTCTTCTACCCATATGTTTTGCCCACACGGATGTGCCTTGGTCTACCCCAGGGACCCCCAAGCACATGGCAGAGGCCAAGAGTTGCCCACAGTGCTGCTTCTCCACTAACCTTTCTCGCCTCGCTTCTTTTTAGTCCTATCGATGTGGTCCTTGAGCTGGATGCGGACCTGCCTTTCGTTGGGCTGGTCTCGGATGAAGGGGTGCTTCATCAGCTGCTCCGTGGTTGGTCTCTGGCTGTGGTTCTTCACTAGGCAGCTCTCAATGAAGGACTGAAACTTTTTAGACCTGGCCCAGGACACAAAAGGAAGGTATTGAAAAAACAGGTAACTATATAAATTCTTGTTTTAAAAAGCGAGAAACTCTTGGGTATTTGAGATAGTTTGGCTGCTACATCTTTCTTTGCTCAGATACTGCCTTCCAAGAGGATTCGTGTGACTCCTCCGTTGATACGTAGCACAATATCAAAGCAGCATCATCACATGTGTCTTCTCTCACTTTTCCTGCTCTTCCCATGCATACTCCTATCTATGCCTTCCTGGTGCAACTAGGAGAAACCACCATTCTGCTGAGTCTGGAGAAAGCTGGGAACCACCACCATGACCGAGAAATCACCAAAGCCAGATGTCATCAATAGCAACCAAGAAAATTCAAGAAAGTGTTCCTCCTTCCTTCCCTGTACCCTGTGAAAGCACAGGTAGAAATGAGAGACGTCACATAAAGATATAAATGCAATTCTTTCATGGATTGTTTCTCATATTTTGTGACCCTGGGCGGTGCTTCAAGCAATGTAATTTTCTGAAGATGAGTGGGACAAGCTAGGTGGATGGGTTTTTCTAGATTTAACCACCCAACATTCCATGGCTTGTCAAAGCTCAGACAACCTCTGGGTGATGCTCGCTGCCCATAGCCCTTCCCTGCTCTCAAAGGGACACCCGGCAGCGTGACTGACACACCAGGTCCTGGGGGCCA
Organism: Charadrius vociferus; assembly: GCF_000708025.1. Taxonomy (NCBI): domain Eukaryota; kingdom Metazoa; phylum Chordata; class Aves; order Charadriiformes; family Charadriidae; genus Charadrius; species Charadrius vociferus. Next base: position 6,292,379 of record NW_009648255.1, read on the forward strand.
CCTTTCCCTAGTTCCCCCGATCACAGACCCAGATGAATAGGACATGCATTTTTGGGCAGCACGGCTCTGGCAGAGGTGGGAACATGGCACGGGTGGTAGAGCCCCAGCCCCTCCACACAGCCTGCCTTTCTGCAAACAGTTAAATTCCATCTCAGCTAAAACAATTTCAGCCAAATCTTTAATAAACAAATTTCTCTTAGTCTCAAGTGCTGCATATCAAAAGTTTTCCTGGAACTAATTTCACCATATTATAAACCCAAGAGAACAGGGATTTACAAGAAAGAAAGATGTTGACAGGCCACTATACTCTATGTTGCTTTAGCAAATAGGAAAATGAGTGTAAATTAATGTCAGAAGCCAACAGATACTACAGAATTGCATTAGAAGTAAAACAATAAGCTTTCAGGGATTTTACTTTTAAGCTGTCAGACTAAAAGTGATTTATCTTTTAAGTGCTAATCCATACAAATTGAGATGCAAAAATAAAATATGCTACTGGATCCAATTAAATCCTCCCTCCAGCTTTATTAACAAGCAAATCTTCCTTCCCCACCTTGCCTCAAGAAACCCTGTGTCTTAGTGTATTCCAGAAGGGACAATCCACGTGATGTGGCAAAAAAAATCTGCTTCTAAAATATGATCCTCCCTCGTTGGGTGTCAAGCTGGAGCAACTCCAGTCCTGATGTGTGGTCCAGAGCACCCGCAAACACGGTGGAAGTGAAGTAGCTGACAAGTTCATCTCCAGTAAGTGATGGGTTTGCCCATCTCTTGAGGGTGAGGGTCCCAGTGTTCTGCGACACCCTAAGACACCTTTGCATCCTTGAGCCAACTGAACAGCTACGGACAGGGACCAGCTCATGCCTCTGGTCTTCCTGAAATTTTCGTCTCCAAAAAAAGCAAGCCTGTCCAGTGGCACAGTTCAGCCCTCACCAGGGCTAGAGCAGAAGACAAGGGCTTCCTCCCTGGCTCTGATCCAGGAGGACACCATCACACATCTCATCCTCTTCCCTAGGCACGGGTCAGCCCATCTTCATGAACCATGTGCTTCTCCAGCTCCTGGGGTTTGCAAGGCTTAAATAAATGTTTGCAAAGTCTTTGCAGCTGCTGGGATGAAAAGTGGTATCACAGTGCAAATATCACCTCATTAACAAAGAGTTTTGTCATCTCTTATAAGGCAGGGCTAGGGACTGTTTATGGGAATGACATCACTAAAGTTCAAGTTCATTTTACCCGCGAAAGGCGGGAAGAAGAAAATAAGGCTTCGTTGCTGGCTGGTTTTAGTTGGGAAAGAAAATAATACCAAAGACTCTTTAATTTCACAGGAACACAGCACTGTTATAAAAGCGAGTTCAGGGATTTAGTCGGCAACAGAAGTATTTTCCTCCCTGGGATTTTCAATTCAGTG
>NW_009648255.1:6295293-6313350 GCF_000708025.1 Charadrius vociferus
TTCCGGACCGAACCACTGCTGACCCTGGAGCCGGCAAACAGCACAAACAAAAGATGAATGTTTTTAAGGACTCTAGCTCCATCCGTACAGAACATACAGTAACAAAACAACATCTGCTGGGCTTCAGGAATATTTTTCCTACGGGTTTTTATTGGCATGCCCTGCTTTTTTTTTTTTCTTTTTTTTTTTTTTTCAAAACAGTGATGTACTTTTTCCTGCAAAATTTTAAAATAAAGCCTAAAGTACAAATCTCCGCATTCCTGAGCCTTCAAGATAAACTACCCTTTTTTTTGGCCTGGATACATGTTTCCACTTGAAAACGGAACCTGACTGGAAAGAAACGGGAGCCAAGCGAAGTGTCATCTGGCTTCAGGCTGCGCGGACCGCCTTGGAAAAGCCGACTGCGCACTGTGAAACGGCAGCATTAGAGAGCGTTCCCCCTCTCTGCCTGTCTGGGAAGCTCTCCATCCCATGGTGCACAACCAAATTGCCTCTCCGTAGGAGATCAAGACCCAAACCTGCACTCACCAGAGCAATGCTAGAGACCATCGCTGGCCCCCAAAGCTACATAAATACAAACACCAAATCCCCAGCGCGCCTGGGCTGCAGAAACAAGATGCTCCAGAGACGTTTCTACAGCCGTTGAAGACTGAGGAAGAGACTCACCACTTCTTGGATTTCAACCTCGGGGCCGGGTTGCGGGGGATGAGGAAGAGGGCTCTCATGGGATGCATGTCACAGAGAGCTGCAAGGTGCAAGAAGAGGCATTAAACACGGCCCGGCATCTCCCGGACCCCACGGGTTTCCTAAGGAGAGGCTCCACGTGCAAACGGCGAGAAGCCAGGTTTCCTCTGAAGCTACAAGACCCGCGTGGCAGGAGGATTTGCAGCGACAACCCCCATGCTGACCCTGGCCCGGCGGCAGCCCGGAGCTGGGATGAGAGCTGATGTCCCCAGCCACGTGGCGTGCGTGTCCCCAGCGCCCTGCCCAGCGCTGATAGCGACGGGCACAGAGCACAGTACAGCTGCACCACGCGCCGCGATGCTCTGCTTTATTTACTTGCATTTGTAAATCTGCCAGTAAACACTGACCGGTGCTGAGGAGCAGTGTTTTACCAGCTTCCAGTCTTCCACCCCTGCCTTCATCTTATTTTACCTGAGGAAACTGAGTCGCAGAGCGCTCAAGTGACACATCGGGAGTCACGCAGGGTCATGTGCCTGTGCCCACTGCCCATCCTGTCCCCTGGGCCATGCTGCCCTGGCAGTTTTCTCCCCACAGACCCTGCGAGCTCCATCTCAGCGAGCCCAGGTTCCTTAGGAAAAACTTTCCACCGTGTTTCTCGCACAGAACTGAGCGCCGGCTGGTGCTCAGCAGACCCCAGCACGTTACAACCCAGGGTTAACTAAAGCAGAGCAAGGAATCTACTTACGGGGAGCGCCTTCCGCCATCTCGATGGCCGTTATCCCCAAAGACCACAAGTCACTCTGTAAAGGAAAACAGAGGGACATATGTGACACGGGGGAGCATCGTCACAGCGGCAGGGACCAGGCGAGGGGGGAAGCATCACTCTCCCCAGCCCGGGGGGCTCAGCCCTTTGAGCCGGATCTCTGTGTCCTCTGCAAGCCCCCAGACTCACACCTTAGGAGCTTGTCTCACCCTCCTGCCATGTGTTGGGGTTTCAGCTCCCAACCCCACAGTTTATCCCAAGATTTATTTCAAAACCTTCAAGGCATTTTCGGCGTGGGACACAGCCACCTCGCTGGTGGAGCAGTGGTGAGGACACTGCCTGGGGAGATGCTGATGACCCAAAGGTCCCTTGGTGGGGGTATGTTAATGAGCCCTGTGCCCTAACGAACAAACCCCCAGCTCCCAGGTGGGCTGGTGGCAAACTAATCCCTGGCTTCACACTGGGGTAAGCAGCAAAACTGGCTGCCAGCTCCCTGCTTAAAGCTGGGTGATACATCCACGGATTTGACACAGCTCCGCAGAAAACGGGTTGTCTGGAATAGACTAAAAACATGAAGTATCTTGAGATACTTCAGGAGGCTCTTGTATCATGGACTGCTCATTAAATGGAAGACTGAAAAGCAGCATTTTGCCCATGGAAGGAGAAATGGGCACTTTTATTTACCCTGTCCCCAAGCCCTGCTCTGCCCACATACTTGGTTGAGTCTCCTGAATGATCAGAGAGCAGAGAATGTACCTATTTGGGAAACTCCTTTGGTTTCATACTTGTATCACTTTTCCTCCAATTTTCTCCCTTGCAAACGGGGATATTTGTATCCCCAGCTCCCTGCCAGAGCGCCGTGGTGAGCTCTCCTCCCCACCCATCCCACCATCACTGATGAGCTGCGGCTGCACCTCTAGATCTGGTAACGAGCCCCAAAGGATGGCTTGGCAATCCCGGACAGCAGTGGAAGCAGAGACAGTACGTGCCTGGCGAGAGCAAACACGCACCTTCCCTAACGGCACTGCTGCAACTTGGGTTTTTTGGCAGAAGGTGGCTAATTCATTATTCTGGACACCGCGTATAGGGCTGCTAATGATTCACAACCCGGCACCCGATATATCAGGAACAGGACCCAGACTAATTTTGGAGCCTTCATCTCACGCGCAGCCTCTAACGCATCTCCGGGAGGGTGGAGAGACCTGCCTGGGATGGGAGGGCGAGGGCAGAAGGTAGAGGTGCACAGGGGACCAGAACAAGCCTGATGCTATGTAGCTGCAGCTGATGCTTGCCAGAGACCAGCTGAACTCTGGTCAGCAGACCAAAACCAGTAAACGTTGTAAATAGGTACATCTCAGGGTGGAAGAGACAGACTTTGCCTTCCACCCTTCCTCCTGCACCTCCAGCTGTCACCTCTTGCTCTCTGCCACCTCCCTGCAGTCCCTCTTCGTTTCTCCTCTCTGTTTCAAGAGCTGCCCTTTCCAAACCACTTCAAGCCTCTAAACCTGCAATTTAGTGAGTAAATCCCAGAAAGGTTGTTATTCCCAGCACAGAGCCCCAAAAACTCGGTCAGAGCTAGAGACAGCCTCTAGGGACCACAAGCACCTTCTCACATACACCATCCAGGAAAGACAACATAGATTTTCACTTTTAAGGCACTTTTCCCCGTTTTTTAACTCATGATCTCCCTTAGCAAAAGCCTTCCTTGCTATATGTCTTTGTGCCTGCTCAAAAATTCTCTCTCAAATCTCATTTCCAGTCCTTTCGCAGGACAGTCTCATCCATTCTTTGTTTCTGGTCAGCTGGGATTTCTGCCGCATACTTAATTATCGCAGTCTTTCCACATGATTCAGCACGCATGACCCCTTCCCTTTGGGTTGCTGCTGAACTCCTTCCAAATTCCTAGTGTGTCTTTCCATATCGAGGTGCCCAGTACTACACACAAGATGCCAAGTGATCTTAAAGCTGGAGCAATACAGAAAAGGATTATCACCTCTCTAAGTCTCCCAGAGAAAGCAGAAAACTCAGTGGGAAGCACACATTTTATAATGATCTGGAATTCAAGGGGTTTTGTGTTGTTGGTTTTTTTTTTTTTTATTTTTGAGTCTGAAAAGCTTTTCAGTGCACGCAGCAAAAAGACGCCATGCTAATATATTTGCATTGTCTTGACTTGGGAAGGGAAGCAACCTTCCTCCCCCCGCTTTTGATTTTAAGCTTATTGACAAGATATCTCTAAAGAAAAAAGGAAGACCGGCTGGGGGAAAAACCAATAAATAACCTCAACAAGGTGGGGTTTCTATTTGTTCTTTTTAAAAGTGGTTTATTTTTGTGAGGAGGTATTTACTGCCTCCTTCCATAGCTTACACAGGCATCTCTTTCTGGCTAAGAAAACAGTGAGATCAGAGGCTTTTTGTCCAACAGATTAAGCTTGCAAGGATTCCTTTTTTCACCCTATAAATCTCGTCTTTTGTATTCACTCTTTTAAGCCACGTCGGCTAAACCTGAGAGCATCTGATTTGCATCCCTTTCAAAAAATAAATAATTGCCATTTACATTTTCACCACCACTACTTCAAAGCCAGAGCATCAGGTGCAGGGATGTGATCCGGGATACGGACTAACGTCCAGCGGCTCCAACATCACCGCGAGTTCCGAAAACACCCTGCAGTGAGCGTGTTGGCAGCAAGCGGCCTTCTGTTTCATACCCCCAGCCAAGGGAAAACAGTCAATGCCAACTTCAGAGATGCGAGCGCCCGTCTCACTACGAGCGTTTGATCCTTGGGGACAATAGAAGGATTTTAGTCCCGGCACTTGTGCATCAGTCAACGGCATATTAAGTGCCCCAGTTATTCTGGAAAGAGGAAAAATCTCAGGGCTTCCTGAGGGTAGGAAGTAGCCTATGAAGATGTCAGTCCCTTTTAAAAAAATAATAATAACAATAATAAAAAGCTGTCATTAATTAGAGCGTTGCACCGTTGGAGCCAGGCGGCTGCCGTCGGAGAAGCGTTGAGTGCACCAGCGCAGGCTGCAGCCCCGCTATGAAGCGCTGCCATCAGCAGCGTTGAGGAAACGCCCGTTGTAATTGGTTAATTCAAAGAGAATTAAGTAATTGCAGATTAAACTATTTCTACATGTCCTTATCATTAACAATTTATGTAACCCGGAGTCTGAACTCAGACTGCAGAGCTGCTCGCTGGAAAGCCATCAGTTCAAAAGCTGACTGATGCACTTAGATAGCCACAATACCAACACATCACCTGGTTACTTTAAAATCCTTCATCGCTTAAAAATGTCTCTGAGTGACTGGTAATCGCACCCCAAATCCCACCATGATGGTGGGCTCTTGCCCTATCATATTGTAGCATCCTACTGTTAGAAAGCAGCTACCTAGCGCCAAACCAAAGGGCCTCAAAGCCCTTTTTCAACATTAGCTTGTAAAGCGACCTCTCAGCATGCACGTGAACAGACGTACAGCGAGCTTTATATATGCCTTAGCTTCTCCCCTCAAAGCTCACGTGTTAGCGTCTTGCTCTCCTCCCTGAACATGCTCAGTGGGTTTGGAGTTAGAAATTCAAGTTCTGGCTGCTTCAAAACACCAAGGGACAAAAAACCAAGGGACGTTTCTACAGACGTGTGTCCAGAGACTTGCAGTAAGGCAGAAATGGGATAAAACAGGTTAAGCTCCCCTTGCTTTAAACATCAGACCTCGCTGTATTTGAATGGGCAGGTGGAACTCATAACCCTCCTGCAGACCTGTTGCGTGGCACGGGGCTCTGGGCCACGTTATAACTCAGCAGCGATGTTGTGCTGCCACCAATCCAAAAATAAACTTCAAACAGGCAACAGAGACATGTGAAAAGTAGGTCAGCCCCCCAAACGTCCGATTGTGTGGCAGCCTTCAGATCTCCCTGCGAATACCAGCCTGCAGGCCAGAAGATGTGATTTTGCCCTTTCTAAACCTGACCTGACTTCTCTCCAGAGTAAAGAGAGCAAATACAGCGTGTTTGACTGTAGTATTTAAACACGCAGCGCTGAAAAGCAGGCTAGCAGGTAAGAAGTCTCAGTCTGACACCTTTCTCCACATGGGGAAAGACTTCTTCACAGTAAATTTGGATATGTGAACAGCACGACGAAAATTCACGTTGGACCTGAATTAGCATCCCAAAATCCAACAGCCAGAGAGCGGGAGAAGACCACGCCGCCTGCCAGCATTATTTTGCAAAGCTGCAAGGGCATACTAAATTCCCGAGTCCTCAAGTTCATGGTACCGCGGCATAAAACCTGAGACCAAGCACCTTCTTACGATGTTTATGGTCACAAGTCTCATTGCAAGCACCAATAAGTACTGCTTTAATTCCTTGCCTGACTTATTCGTGAACATACATCTATAATGAGGTATAAAAGAGTAGGAAGATGCTCATGTAGGTACCTTGAAGTCGTAAGTGGCATCGGGATTTTCATCGCAGGCAATGACCTCGGGGGCCATCCAGTAAGGCGTTCCAATGAAGGTGTTTCTCCTGCCCACCGTTCTGTCCAGCTGAGCGCTGACACCAAAATCCACTGTGGATCAGAGAGAGAACAGGACATCATGGTAAGGTGGGAGACAAGCCTGAGCAGTGCTCTTCTGTTGACTGTAAAACATTAAGTTCATTCAGACCAACTCCTCTGCACGGTCAGGAGAGAAAGACGAGGCCACATTCCCATTTGATTTCTGCTGGGATCAACAGAGGTCAATCAAGGACAAATCTGATCATCTGATGTCCAGGTTTTGTACGAAACCCTGTGCCTTTTCCTCCTTGCCAGGAGGCAATGAAAAGAAATCACAGCTCCTCATACTAATGAGAAACAGGGTTAGCAACATGAATAAGCGGCAGCCTTTGTTCTATGCTTTCTCATCTGAATTAAAGCCTGCCAAATACTGATAGAAGCCTCATTTTTCTACGTAAATTCTTGCTGGAAATGGCAGAAATGCAACAGACTTAAGGAACTAAGGGTCAAGGACAAAGGCCCATAGGGAAATGTCAAGCGGAGAGCTGCAAAATGAAGCAAAGCTGATGAAATCAAATCAATGAGAGAATACTCTATGGTCCACTAAGTTCACTTTGCACAACACAATGGTTGGAGATTTGCCCTGGAGAATTTGCCCTTGGAGGGGAATCTTCACCAGCATAAAGCCAAATGAGCTGATGGTGCCATCTGTTAAGATGGGGTTTTATTCTGTTGTAAAGAGAGAGGAGAGAGACAGGAAAACAAGGCTTGCACCTCACTTTACCAGTGTTAGGGATCTTTCATCACTAGTATAAATTAAAACGTGCAAAGACAGCCTTAGAAACATAGGTGCTGGACAACTGAGTGCATGTTATCTCTGCTGATCTGGTGTCCTCCAGATGGTCTTCATATGAACCCCTGGTCTTCTCCAGGGTGACCAACATGTGACCAACATCGCTTATGATTGGAAGAGTAGTTCTTGCAAATCAAGCCCTCTCCAAAAGGTTGGCTTGGAAAAAAAATCTGGATTATGTGACACTAAATTGGCTGGACTACGATCATAGAATCATAGAATGGTTAGAGTTGGAAGGGACCTTAAAGATCATATAGTTCCCACCCCCCTGCCATAGGCAGGGACACCTTCCACCAGACCAGGTTATTCAAAACCCCCTCCAGCCCATCCTCATAGAAGAGGTGCTCCAGCCCTCTGATCATCTTCGTGGCCTCCTCTGAACCTGCTCCAACAGGTCCATGTCCTTCTTACGCTGGAGACTCCTGGAGGACACCACTATGAAGGTATGAGGGAACAGCTTTCAATAACGGCTGTTGATGCAGAGGCCAGTTTTCAATCCAGGGCATGAAAAAATGGTCTTGATTGCTTAACCTGTATCTTATGGCAGAGCTGCCCAAACTACCCGTCTGAACAGAAACACAACTGCAAGTACATCTTTGCATGCAGAACTTGGCCATCAACCACCAGCAGTTTATTGCACAGCACTTGGTCAACATCCAAGGTCATGTTATTGAGGATGGCACACAAAAAAACACAGAGTAGCTCCTAGTATCCATCCCCTTTCCCCAAGTCATGCACGAGTCAGCTTTGCTGCTTCTCTCCATCAGCCCTCTTGCAGTTTCCAAGAGCCCTAACCCACTCTTACCTAGTTTAACTTCTGCATTTTCTGTCAGCAATACATTCTGTCCCTTGATGTCTCGATGAATTACTTTGTGCTGGTGTAGATGACTCAAGCCCTAGAGAATTCAGAGAAAGGTTAGAGGAATCCAAGTTCAAAGCATGTTATTTTCTGACATTCCTCCTCAACCAATCACACTCCAGAAATGAAAGGTTCACAGTTGGAGTTAAGCACTTGAGAACGCTTTTGTTTATCATGTGTTCAAAATACTGTCCTATGTCACACGCTGGGAGGACATGCCCGGCAAGCGAGACGCCCACCGACGGGCTATACGTGCTGCAGTGGTGCTCTCCATAGCAGGAGATGGGAACCATCAATCCTACAGGGATTAAAACCAACCTTTCAGTTTCTGCAGGAACACATATATACCCAAATTCCTCCGTAGCTCGAGACATGTATTTCCCCCACATGCTCCCTTGCCTTAGGGAGCCATTTCTGTGGCAGAAATAATAGAATGGTTTTGTCTGCTTTCTGTATTCCCATCATCCAGAAACTGAAAAAACCCCAATTCTGTTATTATACCAGTCCAATAAACGGGATTTCAACACATTGAAAAGCTTGTATTAAAAAAGCTACCATGCAAATGCACATATTGTAACTTGTACATATCCCTAATGGAGATATAGCTCAAATTAAAAGCCTGTCTCAAAGGCTAAAGGTAAACTAGCTTTTCTGTTGTGCTTTTTTATTAGCTCATTAATTTCTTTTTGCAACCTACATTTTTATTTCATTCACTTATTATTTCAGTTTCAAAGTAACATCCACCGATATTGCCAGCTTAGTGAAAATATGGATTACTTCAAAAACTAATTTTGCATTAGGTTTACATTTCACATTAAACATTCATATTTGAGGAAGAAAATAATTTCTGCTATCACCGCTGGTAGTTATTAGTCATTTTACGCTCGTTACCTTGGGACAACACCGTGGAATAGACTATACCTCTATGGGAGCCCTTTTTTAGTCATGTTATACCCGGTTAGAGGCACCTTTGTGCACTGGAGGCAACGCAAAGATTTCACTGAATTTCAATAAATCCTTTAAGAACGTGGGATTGAGCCTCGTGTTAGAATTACAGCTGGCCATCAATATCTGAACCAAGACCGAGTCACCTTCTGCAGCACAAAGGTGGGAGCTTTTCATCACCTGAAACCCTACGGAGGTCACCAACCAACCGCCCCAACACGCGGCCAAAACGCAAGCGATGACACTCAATGGTGGCCCTGGGACATGACTCAGTGGCTGGGTTCTGACTCACTGCCAGGGTCTATTTTAAGAAGTAGGCTCACAGAGCTCATACATTTAAAATACGCCCGTGTAACTGTGCCTTCCTGGCACTGAAAGCAGTGTCCCTACAACAACTGATCGTGTTGGTGCGGATGGTGGCATCCAGGGTCAACAGACAAGTGCTGTGTCACCCGTGGACACAAGCAGCAGCCTCAGCAGCAGTGTCAGACACCTCCTTTCGGAGCAGTCACTTTGCCTCATTTTCCTTCATAGAATCATTTAGGTTGGAAAAGACCTTTAAGATCACTGAGTCCAACTGTAAACCTAACACTGCCAAGTCCACCACTAAACTGTGTCTCTAAGTGCCACATCTACACATCTTTTAAATACCTCCAGGGATGGTGACTCAACCACTTCCCCTGGGCAGCCTGTTCCAATGTTTGATAACCCTTTCAGTGAAGAAATTTCTCCTAACAATCACTCCAAACCTTCCCTGGCACAACTTGAGGCTGTTTCTTCTTGTCCTACCACTTGAATGGCTCTTCTGTAGGTTTCTTTCACACACCTGGTATTTCCGTCTTCTCCTGAACAAAACTTATGTTCACAGAGCAATGGATTTTAATGTTGGAGCAACCATTACGATCACATCTGACCTCGGGTGTGCAAAATGCACGCAAGCCTTTGCTGAAGCTGCCATCTCCCAGTACATGAAACTCCGGTGCGCCCCATTTTAAGACATTCCAGTCAAACATTTATCTTGTGGGTATAAAAGCTGCAGCATCCTCATTAAAGCCAGAGACACGTGGATTTAATAAAACATGGGGTGCTTTTTAATCATGAAGATCCTTTCCACCGACTTTATTAGTCCTCACCTTTCTGTTAATTCAAAATGTAGTTCTAATGTAAATAAATCTTTGCCCTATTAATACTAAAGGAAATTATATTTTTGTTGAAGGAAAAAGAGGGTTAAAAGTCAAGGAACTAATAGAGCGAAAGGGCATTAAATAGGGCTTATTTATTATGCATCATACGAGCACATGAATCATTCATGCCTACCGGCACCGAGGAGGCTCCAGCCGATGGCGGCGCGGCAGCCACAAAGCCTGCAGAGCCAAAGGCTTTCCGTATCCCCCAAGCACCCAGCACGGTACTCCAACACCCGACATTCAGCTCCCCCCTGGACACGTACCCGTAAAATCTCTCTGCAGATGTAGGCGATCCACTCCTCCTTCAAGGTGTTCCCCTTCGTGTTCTTGATGAGGTCGGTGACGGAGCCCGCGCCGCAGAACTCCATCACCAGCTGCCAAATGGAACAAAAGCGCAATTACTGCAATGACACCGACATGCCTAACCCCAGGGTAGGACCCTGACACCAGGAACACCACTGTGGGGCCACCGCAGTGCTACACAGAGCCACCAGGACATAATCTTGAACCTATCAGCTTTTGATCCATGGGGGTTTTTGTTATAAAAATGAAACAATAAAAGGCCAGAAGGCTTGAAAGGGTTGTTCCTCTCCAGAAGGCTGGGAACAAGAAACAGCAATCAGACCAGTGCTGAAAATCAGCAGAGGAAATTGGAAACCTTGAAATCTCAGACCTCACTGCTACATACCCTACTATATACTTATGATCAATCTTCAGCAGCAACAGCAATACTAGCGCAACTCTACCTCTTGCATGTAAGTTCTTCAACTCTGAAAATGCGAGGGCAACAAGACAGATGCCTGAAAGCTTCCTATCACCTTAAAAAACAGATATACTTTTCAATTTTTTTTTAACCACAAGGTCTTTGCTTTTGACCACCTTTTTGAGCAGAAAACCTTTCTCAAGGGCAAGATCGCCAGGCAGCTGCAGGCTCTCCAGGAGAGAGCTGGTGTCCTACTCCTCAGGTTGGTTCAAATCAGTCCAGGCACCACCGCTTGTACCACTTCCAAAGTTTCACAATACCAAATATAAAAGTACAAGGATCTAACCTGGGCTTGAACTTAATCTTGTCGTTGAGCAACTGTGAAATAAACCTTATAAAAATAGCACAGGATGTGCATCTGCCTCCCAGGGACATCACGGATCCCCAGTGTGTGCAGGAGCCACCAGCATGCTCCAGAAGGCGAGCACAACCTGCATATGCAACAAGCCTCCTCCAAGACCTGTAGAAGTGTTTCTCTCGGATGTGAAACCATGTTTTCCAATTAGATCAGCTCGCTACTAAAAGATATTCCCTTACAAGTCGTGCCTTGCCAGATTCTTCAACGTGCACGTTCAAAGTTTCTTATCACATGAAGCTCACATGGCATTTAGTGTTCTCCAAGCAAGTGACATCACTTTACTAAAAGCATGGGCCAAGAGGAGAAGACAGAAACAGAGGAAGGGTTATTTCTAACCAAATTGTTCAAACGTTGTGATTTAAAAGATGATCATAAATAAATGAACATAAAATCCAGAGTACTGCTATAAACTTTCAGGTTAAATAAAATACTTGAGCAGACTATACCTTAGCTGGCTTTGGCCGTGCTCCTGTCTTTAGCTTTGGTATTAAGTTTCTCTTCTCTTCCTAAACCGATGGCTGAAAAATTCTTCGTATATCCCTGTTGCGTCAGGAAACTGGCTTCAAGAGAGAGATGTGTGACCGGCCAAAGTCTGCCCTGAGCACAGGCAAGGAATGCTGCTGCAGCGCTCGCAGCTCTTCCACCCCAGCAGGAGACCTGCAATCCAGCTGGGTCACTGGGCCACAGCCTAAGTCATGGGTCACTCATTGCTCACCGAATGGGGAATAATGGAACAACTGGTTTCAAAGTTGTTTTCCCTCTTTTTCTTCCTTTTGGCCTGTTGACACGTGGGGAATATCAGCATCTGCATGTGTTTCTGATTAAATGAACGGTTGGGATACCATGGCAGTAAGCATGGAAAGGAAAATCCTGGATAGCTGAGCCAGGCAGAAACACTTTCCAACCCAAAAGGCTGCCCTCTCCATCCCCCTTCCATGGAAATTCATCCACAGGCTCTCACCAGGGTTTGGAGCAGGAGGAAGAGGAAGGGCGTGCTATGCTATGTGTGGCAATCACAGTGATTGAAAGGTGATTGAAAGAAGATGGAAGAAATACCATTAAAAGTACACAGTGCATCCATTCATTTGCCAGATTATCTTTATGGAGCTGGCAGTTCACTCGGTCCTCTACCCTGTCCTTGATTTCCACAGAGAAAAGATTAATTTTGTGCCAGGCAGTGAATAATACGGCCACCTGCTGACATATCCCAAATCTCTAATTGTGAAATGTCCTGGAGATTAAAGAAAAAAAAAAAAAAACAAACCAAAACCGAGGAGGGGAAAGAGAAAAAGAGCTGCACAGTCCTGTAACATCCATAGGAAAATATCCAGCTCATCTCTGGCAGTACCAGCGGGCTCCAGGTCCAGCTGGGCAGGGGACATGGGGGCTCAGCACGGCGCACGTGCTGCTAACAGTAAAGCACTTCCCGAAAGCTCTGCCACGGGTTCTCCAAGAAAACGAGCACCAGAAAGATGACGAGGCTGCCCGAGTATCTCTGTCTGCAATGGAGAGCTGATGGACGCCCGATGTGAAAAACCACCGTTTCCAGAAGGTTTGGATGGAATGGGAGAAGAGTTGGCTGCTGCAGCGCTCAGCAGCACTGTGATTCCCTCACGTTTTTATGGTTTCCTTTGCTCCTCAGATGGAAGGAGGCTACAGAAGACCCAACTACAGCTCCCTCCAAAGAGAGGAGAAAGAGGTGATGGCTAAGGAGTCACACCAACAGGCCAGGTGAGATCTCACTCACATAACTGCGTGTCCTGCTGGGCAATGGAGCCCAAGAACGAGAAACGCACGCTGGAGCAGGTACAGGGAGATGAACAGGTCTTCTCAGCCAGCCAGGGAATGGATGGCCACAGGATATGAAAGCATACTGTCACCAGTATGGGCAGGTATGCACCAGAGCTGGAGAAGAACAAGGTAGACACTAGCATAATATCAATATATCAACATCCTATGGGTATATTTAGGCCAGAAATCAACAAACAGCCTTCCAGGGGGAAAAAAAAAGGAAAAAAAGTTCCAGCTGATTTTAGAACAGAGCTTAGTATACTCAGGAAAGGCTTCAAATAGCGCTTACACTGAGATACTTTCATACCAGTCCCACGCCTCTAGGTGAGTGCTTTGCCCTGCACACACTTGCATCATTACCAATCTTGTTAAAGGATGAAGTCATGATGGGGTAAGACAATAAACTTGAAATGCAGATTGAATTTTTATTAACCATAATTAAAATTATCATCAAGATGGGCTAAAGGTAAGATCATCTTCTGAAATTTAATTTGCAAGGCCATTTATTGAGGAAGTATTTTTAAATATAGTTCATTTAGCATTTACTTAGCTCTTCATATCCGAGTGACAGCAAACTTCATAAGCAAGGCAAATTCAGAAGCAGCAGCTGTAAATCTCCGTGTCCTGCTGTCTCCTGAATTTTTTGTTTAAAGAGCCTTTGCAGATTTCAAATCAACCACCACTTTCTCCAGTTTGGAAAAGGCCAGTAAGACCTCTGTTCCCATGGCCGATATACACTACCTTGGAAGGGCTCAAACTTGAGCATCCCCAGCACAGAAAACCCAGTCCAGCTGATGGTGAACTGCCTTAGCTTGTCCAGACCAACCCCCCAAGATAATTCAAATCCTTTATTCTGCAAGCCAAATCCTTCTGCATTCCTATTCCTCACCCCAGGAACAATTTGACTTCGCTTTTTTAAGTTACAGAAAACAAGCACGCAACACCCCCAGGCTAAATGCTGCTGGAAATCCTTCTTCCTGCTGTGTGTGTGAACAGAACCCGGGTGCAATGCAGTCCCTATGTCCATCCCACCCCACAGATGGGCTCCCTTGCGAAAGGGTCCCTCGTCACACACATTGTGGCACCTGGACTGAGCGATGGTACATTAAAAAAAAAATGCAGAGACCTTCACTCAGTTCATCAGCAGAAAAGCTGATGCCCATTTCAGAAACAGAAGCAGACACTGAATTGGTATTAAGCGGCAACTAAAACACTCTGTAGCAAGAAAAGCTCAGGTTTTAATTGCTGGTGTCGGTGCTCCAGCAGGAGAAGGCAGCGATGCTGCAGCAGCATGGCTGGGTGGGAGCAGCGGGGCCAGCGCTGCTCTTCTCTCCCCTCCCCGATGGCAGCAGCAAACTGCTCTCGCCCACGTTCATAAATAAATCATAGAATCACAGAATGGTTCAGGTTGGAAGGGACCTTAAAGGTCATCTCCTTCCAAGCCCCCTGCCCTGGGCAGGGCCACCTCCCACCAGCCCAGGTTGCTCCAAGCCCCGTCCAACCTGGCCTTGAACACCTCCAGGGATGGGGCAGCCACAGCTTCTCGGGGCAACCTGCCCCAGGGGCTCACCACCCTCACAGTGAAAAAATTCTTCCTAATAGCTAATCTAAATCTCCCCTTCTTCCAGTTTGAAGCCATTCAATGGCTCATCCTATCTCTAAGCTTTGGGGACGGCAGCGAGAGGAGCTGGACTCGCAGCCTTGCGGCGCTTGCAGCACTGACATGGCTTTGAAGAGCAGCAGGAACGAAACAGCCTTGGCATTCTCAGCCAGAAAGCAGCAGAGCCTCTCTGCCAACCCCGGGGTCTCGGCGGGGGCCAGAGGTTCAGCCCTGCTCCCCCCAGTGCTCCAGGGCTTGGAAGGACTAGAGAGAATCGCAGCTCACCCGAAACCCGCCCCTCTCTCCGACGTTTAATGATTTAATTCCTGTGACGCGAGGTATCAGCGACTGCCCCGAAAATATTCTTTACCACCTATAAGCAGATTAAGAGCAATCCGGCTCTGAGCTGCACAGGTGCAACCCAGTGCTGTGGTGGCTTGGGCTCCATTTTTGATGGGGACTTGCTGCCCCCCTTCCCATTTTCCCTCTCCAGATCCCCGGTGTGACCCTGTTCGGACCACCCCGCAGCGATGCAATGGGCCCCGAGGGCTCGGCACGGTGAGAAAGCGCATCGCAACCACGCAGCGACAGCCCTGAGCACCGCAGGGCTGCAGCGATGCCATCCCCCGGCTCAGCCTCCAGCCCGGAATCACCCTAATTCCTTCTTCCCCAAAACTGCCCCAGATTACCCGCTGCAGAGGATGCCCGAGTGGTCACCCCACCGGCTCAGTCCCCTGCTTGCCGCTGGCGGGTATTTGGCAACCTGCCCGTTGGCAATTTTTCTCCCTTTTCGTGACAGATGCAGCTCCGGGCGCAAGCAGGGTTGCCATGGCAGCCATCCATCGGCAGCCAGCCCCCGGGGCCCACATAGGGCAGGCTCTGCCCTGGGTGTCCTCTGCACCCCCCTCCCTCCGCCTGCCGCCCATGCATGGCAGGGCTTCTCCCTTCACGGCATCACTGCACCGCGGATGGCAAGGGCAGATGACAAAGCGTGGTGGCATCCTTGCCGCCCTGCCGATGTATACGGTGTGTTAACGTATGGGAACGAAGCAGAGACCCTGCAGCTTCCAGCAGGCACCGGGGCTGGTGATGGGCTGGGGAGCGGGTCCTTCGGGATGGGGTCACCTTCCACATCAAGTTCACGCTTCCTAAAGAATGCCCTATCTTTCACTACCCAAAAAAACCCCTAAAAATCTCAAAATGTGCCGTCCCACCCCGGGTTATATACAGCTTGGTAACTTATACCTTAGATCTGAGATACACAAGGGGAATTTAATGAGCTTAGCTCAGTGAAGCAGCAGTTAATGGATAAACTGGGTCCTCACCATCCCCTGGGTCCCTTCCCCAGTTTCTGCTCACCGCCCTCTCTTTCCCACTTGCACCACAGTCTCCCTCAGATGAGATCCCCTTGTCTCGGTTAGAGACGGGCACAATCCTTCCCAAAGGTCCACAGCACCCCCAGAAAGCAACACTTAATCCAACACAGGAACAAGCCTACCACCTCTGTTTAATTTATTTTTTTTTTTAAATGTTCCATAAAGGTTGTCCCTGTGACTTTTACTTCCTTTCTGTACTAATTTGTAATGCGCATCGCCATTGCCGTCTGCTAAAATATGCTCCGTGCCTCCCCTCTAATTCCAGGAAAACTTGCCTGTTTAGTAAGCCCGTCTATCAGGGCGAGTAGCTGCTATCGAATGGAGCAGCGGCACCGAAAAGACCTGCTCATCACCGCGGCAGAAGCGATGACAATACTTCATGTCAGAAGCCTGCCGCGTTTCCGAGAGATCTTAATCTCCACTGAAAGAGCTCCCTGGTTTTTATTTCCGTATCAGCCTCCTGAATGTCGATAAAAAGAATTACTTGGGCATTATCAGAAACCGTTTTATTTCAACAAAGGGCCAATGAAAAATAAACAAGCCTTTATCTGCGCGGCAAGACTGATAGAGCTCGTGCGAGTCCTAATTCAATCAGATCCTGAAACAACAGCTATTTAACACAGCGACACCAGCACACCTCTCCGCTGCGGCCAGGGAGCTTTCCCATGAATACCTCCACCAGCCTCAGCACCGGGCTTAAAAAAAAAAAAAAAAACAAAAAAAACCAACTTAAAAAGACTTAAAAAACCCTCACACTCCAGCACTCTTCGGTGCAAGGAGAGCAGCTTTTGCATCTTTTTTTTTTTCCACTAGCCCATAAGAAAGGTTCCAAAATTGAGAGGAGAGGTTGCTGGTCTGGAAGGAAATTCAGATTATTTAGGCACTTCAGGGGCCAAGGGGGAAGCCGCGCTCTGGGTGATGAACACCTCCTCCCCATGCGCGGCTGGGTGACCTGCCATGGAAAAGCCCAGGTCCTTCTCCTGACTTTGGGCACCTGAAGGTGATACAGCCCGTAGAGCATCCTCTGCTGT
Organism: Charadrius vociferus; assembly: GCF_000708025.1. Lineage (NCBI taxonomy): Eukaryota > Metazoa > Chordata > Aves > Charadriiformes > Charadriidae > Charadrius > Charadrius vociferus. The sequence goes on from NW_009648255.1 coordinate 6,311,991, forward strand.
TTCATCATGACGGGGACTGATGAAAGAGCCTCTCTTAATCCAAGGAGTTACCTACTGAGCTTTTCTTTTTGGAAGTTTGGGCTGCTATGGCTGGGCAAATCGTTAAAAAAAACATTACATTATCAACACTTGTACATACCAGGAGGTCTTTGCACTGGAGCTGCGGGAAAGGAAAAAAAAAACAAACCCTCTTTCCTGGTCAGACCCAAGGAGCACAAGGGCACTGAGCAGAGCCCGGCTCCGAGGAGGGCTTCTCCGGCTATTGAGGGCTTTGGCACACAGTTGGTGTGGGGTTTTCGCCCCCCAGAAACACCAGCAGCACAAGGGGAAATGTTGTGGGTTGGTTTTCTATTTTACATTTTGGGTTGGTTTTTTTTTTAAACAGATTATAAACCAGCTAAAGCCAAATGGAATGTCACGGGATGAAAAGGCATTTCTCAGCTTGACAGCTTTCTCCTCGCTGAATCCCAGCCCAGCTGCAAAGAACATGTTTTTTAAGAGTTCCCACCAAAAATAATCCCAACACCCGAGTAAGAAAACCCCCTGAAACCCAAGCTCCAAAGTTTTCCCAATAATTCAGTGTACCAGAAAGTCTCAGGTAACAAAGTGCTGCAGAAGCCCATTAGCTCCATTTTTTGTCCCAGAAGGAACGTCCTCCGAGCCCCCCCAGTTCCCACTGCCCCTGATGCTCTGGCATGTGGATGAAGAAGCAAACAGCTGAGGTCACTAAGCCTTTTGCTAAAATAAAGCCCAGATTATACTGAAACTAAAGGAAAGAGCGTTCTGCTGCTCTCCAGCATCTCCGTGGCCTCTCAGATGAACTATGGATATTTGTTACCACGAAAAAAATAAGCTCTAGTGATCTTACAATCATAGAATCGTCTAAGTTGGAAGGGACCTTTGAGATCATCGAATCCAACCATCAACCTAACACTGCCAATCCACCCCTAAACCGTGTCCCTCAGCACCACATCTGCCCGTCTTTTAAATACCTCCAGGGATGGCGACTCCACCGCTTCCCTGGGCAGCCTGTTCCAATGCTCGATAACCTCGTTATCTTGTCCAGGCGCAGAAAAACTTTGGAAACCACAGGCAGGGGAGGCAGAATTGACTGGATTTACAAGACCGTGAGGAAATAAATGCTTTTTTAGACCACAGGACAGCACCCAGGCTGTTATATTTGAGATAACTCAAAGGCAGCCTTCCCTTCAACGCTGCCCCAGGGTCTCACACTGCCGGTCAGACACCCCCGGGCGCTGCGGGCTGTTGCTCCACAGGCTTCGATCAGCACAGCCGAGCTCAGAACACAGCACAGGAACTTGAATTAAATTTTCATCCCCTTCAGGGCAGCACCCTGACC
>NW_009648255.1:6313467-6359540 GCF_000708025.1 Charadrius vociferus
CGAATTAATAACCGAGAAGGCACTGACAAGGGAAGCAGCGGCAGGAGGCAGGCAAGGATTTATGGGGAGGCAAAGCAGCTTGCAGCCCTTCAGCAACACAGAGCATCTCCGCCGAAATGGCTGAACTGCCACAGACCTTCCCGCCCTCCCGTCGCCATCCCCCTCCTTTTTTATTTGCCCACACCGGCTCCGTGAAATGTTAAACACGAGAAGCAGCGCCGAGAGCTGGCAGGAATCACGCGCACCCAGCATCCCTCCCCCCGCCCCCCCCCGCAGCCTCCATCTTCCCAGCAACGCTCCCGGCTCCCTCCAACTGTCATTTCTTAATTTTTTTTTTTTTTTTAATGCATTTATTTTCGTAGGACGGAATCATTTGCAATTGAATATTGTAACAAAGATGTCGTTAATAACAATTCAGAACAAAAATGTTTTTCTCATCAGCCCGCACAAGATCTTACGGCAAAATGGAGAAGCGCTTTGCAGGGCAGAAAAAGCCTTTTCAAAGCCATGACTTTGAAACAGACGGATGCAGAATAAGGCTTTTTTTGTGCGATACAGGTGGTGGTGAGAGGACAACACAGAGTAAGTCATTTGTGTCAAACCCCAGTTATTTTAAAGAAAAGAAGGCAACTTACCCAGAGCTGATCATCCATTCCTGGTGGGTTCTTTTTAATAAAAGCACCATAATACGTAGCGATATTTCGGTGGTGAGAATACTTCTTCAGCATGTTGATTTCCTGTTTGATCTCTTCCTCTTCATCCTGGGATGAGGCGAAAAGAAAAGAAAAACAAAGCCGGAGGCACTAAGAGACTGCACTTCACAGGCTCCCAGTTCTCTTTGTACCTGGGGGAACTTGTGCCCCATTTCTGACCGATTTTCCTTGCACCGTTTTTTACAGCAGAGTCCTGGGAGCCTGAGGTCTGGAGTGGAGACTAACAGGGTTAAACGTGGGGCCCTTGGGCAAAAAGCTAAGGAGAAAACACATACTTTGCCACATTCCCCATCGCATTTCTGCACCCTGAACTGGAAAGATCTTCAGGCAGTGTGGAAACCAGATGGTTTCCATATAGCTCAGATCATGGCATCTCCTCCAGAACAGGATCCCGAAGGTGCTGGCAGAGTTTAAGGGTGGGCAGCAGTCCTCTTGCATGGCTTAATGACCCACCATCCCTGTGTGCTGCTTCAAACCCCGTGGCACGGGTGGGAGCAGAGTCCTGGGAAGCTCCTGAGCAGCAGAATATCTGCAGGCATAAGTACCGGCCAAGCAAAGCAAGGTCTGCCCAGAAACTGAGCCTTCGGATGGAGACGTGTCCTCCATCCAGAGGTGCACCAGTGCCAGACTTTGGCATCACAGCCAAATTACATGTTTTCAGCAGTTTAGACATTCCTCCATCTTTTAAAACTAATTCCTTTATAATTCACATCATAATTTACATCACTCTCTGAAGCTCAATCATACTTGCGTTACACCAGTAACGCATCAGCGCACGCTCCCAGACCCATCAAAGGCCCTGCAGGATGGTTTTCGAATTAATAAAAGTTAATTATTTAATATACAAGAAGTGCTTCTTAACATATAAGAAGTGCTCCTGCAGCGTGCATCCCAGCCGTCCCATGCACCTCTCCTGCCCACCCAGCACCAGATGTTTGGGGACACCGGGTGTTACTGGTGGTGGGGTGGCACCAGGCATGGAGCAGGCAGACGCTGCCTGTCCATAAAAGTCTCTGCCAGCCTAACTCGGCCCTGGTGACAAGCACCATTCCCGTGGGCTGTCACGGCCCTCCTCCGTCCCATCTGCGAAGCGGCAATAGCCGAAGCAGCCGAGGCAGGAGAACCGCACTGATACCTGGTTTTGATGTCCTACACCTCTTTGCTTTCCCAACCATCAAACATGCCCTGGTTTTATTTTAAGCTGACTGAATTCCAGTCCGCTGTAATTCCACCGGCTGTGGAGCAGCAGTTAGTGCCTTGATGTCAATGAACTTTATTATAAAAGGGCTGTTACTTCTTTATTCTTCTTTATTACCCTTGTGTCCCTCACCTGCTTCATCCTAACTTCAGTTTTACAAACGGGCAAAGGACAAGACCCCCCGGTGAAGAGCAAAGCCGCAGGAGCAGCTCTTTTTGAAGAGCAACACTCCTTGACCGGGTGTCACACAACATGAACAGAAACACAGCTTTCTTCCCAAACTACCATGGGAAGAAATTCAATGACTACAGTCTTCCAGAGAGAATTCAGGGAAGAACAGCTAAGATGAGGACAGGAGGAACAGATAAAAGAAGTAGCTAGGTGGAGCTTGTATAAACAGCCTCCAGTTTGATCTTTGGTAAGAACACGGAGAGCATAAGCACCAAAGAGGGTGAGGAATGGGCCCAAATGTTACAAGGAAAACCCAGCGTCTATTCTGGAATACCTTCATCACCTCTTTCCTTCAAGCAAACAACTTCGCTTGTTTTCATTTGCCCAGGAGAACATGGAATATAACACAGGAATATAACATCAGGCCCTGGAGGTCTTTTTTTTTTTTTTTTTTTTTTTTTTTTTTTTTTTTTTTTTTCTTATTGAAGCCCTTTGCAACAAAAAAAAAGCAGCTGGATCCTCAACGGTGCTGGTAGCAAGAAGGATTGGTCAGCGCAAAATCCCACCAACTCCCCAAGCACCACCAGTCGGCTTGTCAGTCATCCCCAACCTAGCACCTGGCTCTCTAGGAAAAAATGGAGATAAGCCACAGGGACACTTGGTCTAAGGTTTTATCCCAAGTCCCTCTTTAGGTTGAAGTATTTAAAATAGGGGGGAAAAAAAAGCCCAAAACATCAGAGCTGTGGATGGCACCTGAGGACATGTCTGCGCAGCCAGGCTCAGGGGTCTCCAGCCCAACCTCCTGCTCCAAGCAGGACAACTGCCAGCAATCACCACCAGCAAATCCAGCGAGGGAGGGAAGAAAAAGGAATTATCATAGCGAGCTGCTGTGACTCCTCCAACCCCGAAACCGACAAAACCCACAGATCAGGTTTTGCTGCCACGCTTTGCCTCCATCAATCAATTCTGTCACATCAGTTGCTGGAAGTAGGTCATGCAGCATACAGCAGGACCAGCCCCAGGAAAATGAATCCAAATGCTTAATTCAGAGATAGCAGCCGCCCAAACTGATCAAGTGGTGTAAATTTGAGGGCCTCTACGCTGCAACCTTCCCTAACAGGTAATTAGCAAGAGTGCAGATGAGTTAAAGCATCACCATCGGGAGCCTTTTCGGAGTTTAGTGCAAGGCACGTGGTCAGGACGAGACGCTGGCTGGGAGCTAACTTAAAACATGGGGGCTTTACACTCCAAAAACTTCCTCCATGAAGCTGCAGATGGCTGTGGTTGGGATCACCACACTAGTTCTGTTCTCTGTAGCCTTCTGAAAAACACACTGTCTTCAGGGACATCCTGGAAAAACAGGTGGGATGGAAGATCTGGATAAAACGAAGCAGTGGCAGCACTAAAATTGGTGCGTGTCAGGAGGTGGTGAAGGACTGGAGTGGACACATTTGGGTTTTCACCAGCAGCCTTCGCACTGAGCCTGGACCAGGTGTCAAAGGTGGCTGTAGGCACGATTCAGGGACCAGCTTTAGAAACGACTCCAGAAGTGATTCCTGGGACCATTTCTGCAGAGGCTGCAGGACATGGCTCTAGATTGGACTTCAACATCAACAGCTATGAAGCGCAGTCAGTCCCCTACCATGTCACAGCTTTGCTCTGTCTTCACTGTGGTCATCGCCTGTCCCGCCCAAGCCCAGTACTGCTCTCTAAGCAGCTTTCTGTTGGTGACTATGGGCTGGTGGCATCCCTTCAGAGGATGGGAAGGTCGCACCTCTGCACCTCAGCTGATCCCGCTACCACCTGCTAGATAGCTACTTCTCCGCTCACGCAACACTGGGGTCACTGAAGGCTGAGAAGCCACCACACAGGGTATTCAATGGGGTAGAAGAAGTAGAAGAGAGCAGAAGTTCAGTTAGGGGTTTGCTTAGAGGACCGACTTCAAAAGTTCACACATTATATATCCAAAGAAAAATAGCTGGCATGTTTTAATATGGCTAAAAGCAGCTTAAGGGGAAAATAAATATCCAAACAACACATCTCATGCCAGATATCTGATTTACTATCTTGGATGTTCAGAGACATGAGACCCTTTGGAAGGTAAAGGTTTAGATTAGGGACATCTATCTAAAGATCCGGCTGAAAATTGTTATTGGGCAGGATCAGATTTGGGGTACTTTCCTCCAACATCTTTGCTTGGAAGATGATTATTTTAAAACCACCAAACTAAGCGTGGACTTATATTTAAGCCCCCGTATGGCCTCAAAGTAATATTCTGATTTCTGAGCTTAAATTTGTTGTAACCTCAGACTTCCTCCTGTGGAAATCTCACTGCTATTCATGCCATGGGGTTATGTTTGGTGGGTCTGCCCATTCCCTGAGAGCCTGCTTCCCACAAGAACTGGATAAATCGCACTTGTAGATATTGTAAGTAAACAGAAACAAGTCTCATTCACATTTACAGACTTATTTCCGTGCATCATTTCACCTGTTAGCACATAAAAAGAACCTGGACGAAGGTCCTGGAGATATTAATAGCACACCACACCATTTAAGGTATTTCAAAACATACTGCTGAGGCCAGCTGACTGCTTTCACAGTGAGTCAGTTCTGTATGTGCTCAACTCCTAAAAGCTAATTAAAAATTAATTCAAAAAATGAGGTGAGTAGATTGGGATCGAGTCCTAAATTTTGAAATGTGTTATTTCAGTAAAAAAAAAAAAAAAAAAATCCCCACAACAAAACACATTCTTGCTCCCAAACCTGGCACTGTTTATGTAGGCAGGAACTTGGGAGGTACAATACTGCACTTAAAAAAAAAAAAATTATTAAAGAAAAAGCACTTTCATGCCACCTCCTAAATGCATCTGTTTAGGTTTTTAGGTATCAGAGCAATTCTGCTCTTTTTTTCCTCTGTGGCCACTGGGAAATGGTGAAACCATTCTTTCCCCTAAATCCTGTTATTCATTTAATAACTTGTAAACTCTTGATTCTCTTAGTCTGATACAAATTTCAAAAAAGCCACGTTTCTGAGACCAGGGTGGTGCTTTTTTTTCCTCTTTATCAGTAGGAGGCACAGGAGTAATTTAACTTGAGTAGTAAAGTTATTCATAACCATACCTGCATGAAGTTTTGGGGAAAAAAAAAAGTTTTTTGGTGAAAAACATGGACTTGGAGAAACTGAAATGCGTTAAGAATACTCAATCCTGTTGCTACAATTTTCTTCAGATTTTATTAACGCACTCAAAAGAGCCACTGCTGGAACTGGATGGTGCTTCGTTTCAGCATAAAATTACTTAATCTCTAAAACTCTTCCAGATTGATTTTTCTCTCGCACTTTTACTAAAACCAAAACCCCTTAATGGCACATTTCACATCAAGGCAAAGGGGATTTGCTTCCCAGGAACACAAACCTTCACCAACCCCCACACGTTATCACACCCTGTCCCCTTTCCCCTCTTATCTGTCATTTAAGGATACAGGAGGAGGAGGATACATTACCCCGGTGACGTCCATAACCTTAATAGCAGCAAGCTGGCCTGTTTTAACATGACGACCCTGCAAAAGAAAAGGGAGAAGTTTGTTTGTTTTGCTTGGTGGCAATGTTTTCCTCACGGTGAGCAACATCCTTAAACAATCTCCTCACCCTGGCAGCATCCGCACGTTATTATTTAATTTTTTTTTTTTTATTTTTTTTTTTGCTTTTTCAAGAGCATCTTCACAGCAGCCATGATGGGAAAGCAATTCCCTCCCCTTCCTCCTGCCATTACAATTAATTAGTAAAGAGCCTTTGCTGCTGTATTTTCCTGGCAAACAAGGGCTGGAAATATCCTTTAATGCTCAGCCATGCAAAAAAACAGCTCGGGGCCTCTCCCGAGCATAGAGCATGACTCGTCTGGAAACGGTCTGCTGGAGCTGCGATGATGGAAATGTGCTGGCTGGGGTACCCACGCAGCACCGACTTCGGTCCCCTCGTGTCCCAGCCCCAGATCTCACAGACCTGGGGACACCCAAGGGATGTCAAATCTACATGGCACCCTTGTACGCTCTCTCCACCGATTCATTTGTGTTGCAGAAGCCTTGGTTAGCAGGCTAGAGAGGTTTTTAAAATCGGATTTGCATCTTGGCTGTGGAAGCGACCCCATCTCCAGTGCTGGCACACGCAGGGAGTGTGCATCTAGAGGAGATCCTCCAGAGCCAACGCGGAAACAGAATCCCCGTGACACACGTGGCCCTCTTGGCTCCCCGCAACTGAAAAATTAGCAAATCGCTGTAACGAACGGCTTGTTGCATAGTGCTCGACTACATTAATCCTAATGGAAGAACGCCTGGAAGCGATGGGAAAAACCATAAAAGAGCCCAAACAGTTGATGGGGTCTTAAAACCAACAGCACCGCTATTAAGCGATCCCATTCCCAGTCTTTCCTCCGCTCCCGAGGAACAGATCACCCAAAATCATACCAAAATTGCTCCTATCAAATCATTCCCCCCCTCTTCCTTTGAGGGCACGTGCTCTGCTTACAAACCAGGCAGAGTCAGAGGAAAAGACGCTCCTTCTCCGGGAAAACGAGCAGACACCGATCCCAGCAGGAGAGCCGGGAGGCAAAGGGAAGCATCCCTATTCCCCAGTCCCTTCGTCCTACGGGAGCAGCCCCGGGCCCCATCACGTGCCACACAGCACAGGGGACACACAGGGAACGGAATGGCAGCTCCTGCCCTGCAGCAGTGATAATTAACGCACCAAGGACACAACGAGGAGCAGAGGCTGAGAGGGGAACAAGCTGCGGCATGGCAGAAACAGGGAAAAATATGAGCTTTTCCTAAATTACAGGTTCCTCTGGCCCTGCTGCTCCGCACCAGCATGCTTGCTGATGAGCTGGGGTTTGCGCCCAGGCTTCCAAGCCCTGGTGATGGGAGATGGTCTTTCACACCGTCTCACCTCCATCAGGAATCCCAAATTACGAGACATCGGGACCTCTCACGGCCCCTCGGGTTTCCAGGCACGGCGTCAGGAGCATACCCACGCGCCGGCTGCAGAGCAACGCAGCATCATCCTCTCCAAATTTATGACTTCACCAGGAAGCCAATTCACCCACCAGGGCTCCTCGCTCATTTATTAACACAATTTATATGTCCTCAGCAACTGCATGTTCTAACAACGGAAAAAGAGCTTTATTTTAAAATGTGCAACATTTAAAAAAAAAAAGAAAAACCAGAATAAAAACCAGCCCAGCAGCACCAGGCTGCGGCTGAAGCATCCCCTGGATGGGGCCGTCGGGAAGGAGAGGTGCATCACTAGACACCATCTATTTAGACAACGTGATGTGCCAAAACAAATCCTCCCCTTCCTAAATTCATCCTTGTTTGCTTGGCCAGAAAGCTCCCACACATACCGACTCTTTAATGAAAGCAAAGAGAGCACTAGCAGGGGAACCAGCTCGGACACAACCACGGCATGCTGCATCTTCCATGAAATGGAGCAGGGAGATGAGGCATTTTAAGCCATGTATTTCTTAGTTTTACCTGCCTTCATCTGATGGATCACTACCTCGGTCTGTATTTTAAGGACATGCCCCAGCCCTGCTGCTGCGGAGTGCTACTGCCAACCTTCAACACCAGCCATGGAAAAAAGACGAGCCCTGTGTGCCCACAGCATCCTTTTCCCAGGGATCTGCCACCCCTCGTACACCTCCCATGTACTTACAGATGAAGGTAAGAACTTAATATTGTGTGAACATTTACCAAAACAAAATAAACTGCTTTGAAATGTACGTTAAGCCACGAGGGCCACTTAGTCATGCAAAAATCAGGCGACGTAGAACCAATAAGTATTGAGCCTGGGAACTTCAGAACAGAAATTTGCTGTTCGTACAGTTTGTTTGCAGCGATGGATTGGTGAGCTTCATCCCAGCAGGTTTCCATCTCCATCCAGGGAAACCAGCCATTTCCTCACCAGTTAACTGTCCTTTTTAATTTAACATACGTAGTGCTCAGCATTGATACTTGCCGTGAAACCATCATATATAGTTTCAGAAAAAACTGTTGATTTTTCACCCTACTGCAGACATTCTTGGTTTTACAATACAGACACAGACAGGTTGGAGAAAGACATGGAGAACTGAAAGTGATAGATGCAATACAGGAGTAAAATTAGCATCCAACCCGTATGCACTGAAAGATGTCAGGGCAGCAACAAGCCCTGTAGCCACCAACCACCTCCTGTGCATTGGCCGAGCAGAAGCAGCACCCGTGCCTAAAGGTTGGAAGCAAGGCCAGGAGCACCCATGCCCCTACGGCACCTCCAAAGTATCCAGCTTGGACCGGGTAGCAGAGCCATTTCTGCCAAAGCCAAGGCAAGCTGAAATTGTTAATTAACGAGTGGCAAGCACTGAACTGTAGAGTGTGACCGTTGCGCTGCTGTAAGGAAGATACAAATGGGGACTGGGGAAGCAAGACCAAGAAAAGCACCAGAAAGCCCCTGTTGCAATATGCTTCTACCTCCTGCGTGTCCCTCCACCCATCCAAACTTGTTGGCATTTCCTTTTAAACCATCGTCAGAGCAGGGGCCTCTACCACAAAACCACACCATGACCAAGCCCAGCTCCTGCTCCTGAGGTCACCTCTCTTCCCCCAGGAGCAAAGATGTGGGACAAAACAGGTAAGACTGAAGGTGCCTTCACTGAAGTTCAACTGAAATTCTCTGCTTTTTCCAAATTCCTTCTTTTTTGGTGCCCCCGTGCTTTGGAGCTCACCTTGGGGATGCTGGAGAGGGGTGTAGCTGCCCAAAGGCAAAGCCTTCAAGAGGATGGGACCCTTCCAGGGTAAGGCAGTCACTTCTGAGCCTTCAGACCACACCACCAACAACATTTTTGGTGATGGGAGCAAAGGAAGCCGGAGGGGAGCAGCAATCATTGCGGCCACCCTTGCTCCCCGCGCCCTCCTCGCCTCCTGCCTGCTTAATAATCGATGCCAACAGCCCTCGGTCATCTGTCTGCCTGCGGAAAAGGAGCTGATCTGCTCTTTAGCAATCTGTAACATTTTGTCTTCTCGCCTTCTTTGTCTCCTGGCATTGTTTGGGATTTTTCCGCTTGTCGGTGGTGGGTGAGCTGCTTCCAGCTGCTCATACATAAGAGCGAGAGATGCAAGAGGACCGACATCCTCCCGTAGCCCAAGATGCCACGACATCCCACCACCAGCCCCATCTGGCCATGGGGCACAATCTCCTGCGTACCATCGCCTTTGCTTTGGACATAAGCATGGGTTTACCCTCCTCCTCCTCCCCACTCACACAGGGTGGTGACTGAACCTCCCAAAAGTTCAAGGAGAGGAAGAAGAGATTTCCAGGAGACACTTTCACCACCCCATGATGGCTGTTCACAGTAAGCACCACAAGGTTTGAAGAACCACTGCCAGCATCACCTGGGGTACGGCTTCTGGAGGTCTCAAATACACAAATATCCCCCAACATCTCCCTGCTCCTTTCCCCAAAGCAAGTTTTGTGTCTGGCTATGTGACATCCTGGCTGAACTGCAAGATGTGCTTTCATCTTTGTAAATTTGGCACCCTTACAGACACCGTGATGGCTGCGATGGCGTAAAACAAATCAGAGGAAAACGGAGCTACTAAAGCGTTTTGCCCCTCTCCAGATTTGCTGTCAAGGTTCACTTGGGTATAAACCCACATTTCAGCCTGAAGACTATTCAAGCGTGAACTTCAAAGCTGCCACAGTTTTTAATTAAACATCCATCTGAGCATAAATTCATGCTCCTAATTACTCTCAAAATGTTATATCAACTATCACTAACTTGCTAATGTCAAGTACTAAGACTAATTTCTGCAAATGAGGCAGGCAGCACAAGTTTTTCTTCAAAGGTTGTGGTCCTCACACTCCATAAAGCCTAATGGACCAGCACACGATGGGAACATTGGTAAATGCCTTCAAACATCAATTGATGCACTCAGGCATTATATTTACTAAATAAATAAACCCTGGCCTCAATATCAGCCTTTGTACACAAAACTGGCATATTCTGGCCCAAAATTCAAGTCCACGTTTTAAGGACAGAAAGAAGATGATTGATTGTTGCTTTTAAAAATTTTGCTTGCACAAGCATGGATTTCACCTTTACGCAAAAACCTGCAATTTTTGTACCCAGAAACGCATCCCACCACATTTACTTTACATCTGCTGTCTGCTCCTATTTGTTCAACAAAATATGTGACCCACCACCCGCTGCAACCAGGGGGACACAACCAGAATTGTCACTCTTTTGAGAAAGGGAGAGATCCCATTTCTTTCAGCCGGGCAGAGCATCACCTCTTAAACCTCCCAACCAGGGCACCCAGCCTCCAACGCCCCATGCACACACAATCCCCATAGCCGGCATTTGACGGAGTAACCCTCTTGCAGGTCTGATGCTTTAAAGCAAAACGATGGGGATGCAGTCATTTTGCAATGCCCTTAGTCACGTAATGTGTAAATACTAAATAAGTGGGATTAGGGTGCTCTTGCAAGGCCCTGCAGAAATTTCGACACAAACAGCCTTGCTGGGACCAGACCACAACGCCACCCCTCACCGCTGAGGAAGTATAACCCAAGGAACACTCCATTTCATACAGAAATCTCAGTAAACTCAGACAAATAACAAAAAGTCTCATAAACTTTAAGTCTCATTACCACTTCGGCAGGACAGGAGCCTCCCAACTGATTTTATTTCATTACATTTTTTTTGCAGTTAAAATACCAAGCTGACAGCAGCAACACAACGACTGCCCTTTCTACTGGCCAATTCCTGCCTCTAAACCGTGCACTTAGTACATGCTTGACTCCACCAACTCCAGCACACACATATTCTTCCTGCACCAGGAACGGCATCATCAGTTCACTTTTCTACACCAACATATAATTTTTGATAAGTGCTAGCTACAACAAACTCTTTGTCAAGCCCGACTTCTGCAGGCACACCGTGAAGGTGTTCACTGCTGAGTCTTATCTCATAGAATCATAGAATGGTTTGGGTTGGAAGGGACCTTAAAGATCATCTAGTTCCAACCCCCCTGCCCTGGGCAGGGACACCTCCCACCAGCCCAGGTTGCTCCAAGCCCCGTCCAACCTGGCCTTGAACACCTCCAGGGATGGGGCAGCCACAGCTTCTCGGGGCAACCTGCCCCAGGGGCTCACCACCCTCACAGTGAAAAAATTCTTCCTGATATCTAATCCAAATCTCCCCTCTTTCAGTTTAAAGCCATTACCCCTCACATCCTACCACTACATGCCCTTGTAAAAAGTCCCTCCCAGCTTCCTGTAGCCCCCTTAGGTACTGGCCACTATAATGTCTCCCTGAAGCTTTTCTCTTCTCCAAGCCAAACAACCCCAACTCTCTCAGCCTGTCCTTAGAGCAGAGGTGCTCCAGCCCTCTGATCATCTTTGTGGCCTCCTCTGGACTCGTTCCAACAGGTCCACGTCTTTTCTATGTTGGGGGCTCCTCCGGACTCTGTTTCTGCATTCAAGACCTTCTGCAGCAGCACTCTCCTGGGATGAGCCAGAACTTCCCACAGGTGCCTGGTCCAGCTCCTGCCAGTTCCTTGTTTTCCTGTAGTTCAAGGCAATTCAAGGACTCGGTCCAAGATTTTTAGCATGAAGGCACTTTAGCACTAACGCACCGAAAATTGCATACAATTTTTCCTGGGAGAAGGAACTTTGCCTTCCAACAGGGGTTGTGCATCCAAACCGCCATCCTGCAGTAAATTAGACCATTTTATAGCACCCGGTGCGATTTGTTCTCAGCTTTTACAGAGCATAGGCACGTTTATGTACTTTGTTTCCCACGGCAAACAATCTTGAGGGTGTCAAAAAAAACCAAAACCCTCCAACTCGTTTAAGGGGCTAAAATACTTATTGATGGGAAAACAGGCTTCCCCTAGTGTGAAAATTCAGCAATCTCAAAAAGAAGCTGTTTTTATAAATGATGTACTCTAGCTTTGCACTTGGTTTACGCATCTCTACAAATGTATCTGAAATAAATCCATGTCTCTGAGAAGGTAATTAAAACATCAGATACCCGAAATATCAGGTCAGCATAAGAAAAACCGAGTCATATAACAGGATGGGAAAAATGTTTATTTTAACAGAGAGTAAAACATCTGTTCGATTAAAACACAGGGATCACGGGCCAAAATCTTATTGTTCCTGCCTGCACTTAACCCCAGCTACTGGCCGGGGGATTTCAAGCCAGTGAGGACTCAGGTTGTCACCATGCAGAGAGGGGACCAGGTCCTCACCCTGGCCAGGGACTCAGCCCCATTTCGCTGCCCTTTTAGCCAACACTGCAGCAAAACCTCCGCCCTCTGCAGCAGGACCTTGTGCTGCCCTCTTTGAGAGCAATAGCATGACCACGACGGCAGTGCGTTTCCCTCCAAGGGCACGCATTTCCACGCCTCCATCATTTCTTGGGTTCACAAACCGCTTTGGGAGAGCTTCGGAGCGACCCCACTGCCCCAAGGCGCTACAGGGCACGACCAACTTGATGCAGATCCTTTCTACTTGGGGCAAACTCCACCTGCTTCTGGGGCTACCCTGAACACCCTTCTGCTCCCCCCGGGCTTCAACACGCTCTCTGCAGACAGCATCCTCCCTGAAACTCCAATGCTTTGACACCAAAAATGGAAAAACCTATGGAAAAGATAAAGCAATGGATCCAATCACTTGACATCTCATTTGCCGGTCAGGTGATGTTTCCAGAGTTGCTCCTCTGTCCTCCTGAGCTTTCCCGCAGAAAGCTGGTTGCTCACTCAAGCACAGCTCTTTCCAAAATTTCCCTTGGGGTGATTTCAGAGAGCAGAAGACCTTCACTGAGCAGGACAAGCCCAAGTTTTACTTGTAGCCAATCCTCCCTCACATCTGTCATCTTTTCCAACATTTTAAGAAGTAAAACTCTGCAAAACGTCCAAAAAACTCAAAAAGAGAAACAAAAATAAATAGAGTGGATTTTTTTTTTTTTTTGGTCCTCCTCAGCCGGGCATTTTTATTAACACTTCAGTTCAGATTGAACAACCAGAGCTTCCCCTCGGAAAGGCATAAATCCTCTCCCAGCACAGACGTCTCTAATTGCACAGGGCCAAGCTAATGCTCTGTGTTGACCGAACAAAGCTGACCTTTGGACTGAAATATTTCTAATCCTCTGTATCAACCCAAGCTCTGATCGGGGCCGTGCAGCTGGGAGAGCTGCAATTCCATTACTGACGCTCCACAATAGCTCTGACGTTAAGTAAAGAAGGCAGGATTATTAGATTAACAAGCTAAATTGTTAAATTAGCATACTATTCATCTTTAGAAATAACACGCACTATAGCATATAGGTGAGGAAGACTGCAATCTCATATTCCCTTATATATAAGGGAAACACATCCCTTACGCCAATGCTTGCACTTACGCCGTCCCCTGTCCCTCTTGTAGTTCAAAGGAGACGGGAGACATCAGCCCTCCTCCAGCTCAGGAAGAATTGAGAAGTTTCCCTCTCCCACGGACAAAACCGCCAGCGTAAGAGGTCCTAAATCAGCACCAGAGATCCCAAATCCTTCCAGAAGTTTCTATGGGCAGTTCCTCCAGATGTGGCTTGCGCCCCTTATAATTCCCACCCAGGGAAATCCAGTGGTTAGAAAGCACTTCCCCACTCTCTGCGGTGTTGCCACCATCTAACATTAGCAAACTGGCAACGGAGGGGGATGACAGACCTGCTCCACGCTCACACAAAGGACTGTGCACAGATTGTGTCCACAAGCATTTGAAGCTGCAGGTTTTGAAGAGCTGCGCTTCATGGTCACGGGAAACCTTGTGGCAGACCAGATTTCAAGACGTTGCTGCATCTGGCAGGGCTTTCCCAGGACACAGGAACCAACACCACTCTCCTAAAGGGAGGTCAAAGCCTCAACAAGAGCAGGGTCTAGGCTGGAAAGTGAGGGGATGGAGCCCAACAGCATGGAGCGGGCAGAGACAGGCATCAACAATGAACAGCAAATACACCAGAAGTGGGTTTAAGGAAAAGCCTACGGAAACCTGAGGCACCAGCTGGACTCGATCTTAAAGGTCCCTTCCAACCTAAACGATTCTATGATTCTAAAGGACTAAGGAGAGATGTTCCTGACAAAGAACAAAGTATAAAAAAACCCAGAAGGACAAGCGGTGCCTTAGGAAAATATCCCCAGAGCTGCTCCCACTCTGAAGTCACCGGGATTCAACGCATCACCAGTGGGATGAAGGAGGAGAAGGGATGCCACCGATTACCCCTGGACCCCTTGCCATTTCCCCAGGCCCTCCAGCAGCTTTGCTCTTTACCCCGGCACCCCTAGCGTAGGCAGGGCCAACATGGCATCTCCCAGCATGGGGACAATCCCCAGGGCACCCTACCGAGGGGGAGAACCCATCGCCTGCAGCCCCCTGGGGCAGGGAGGGCATCGGCCAGTCCCTGGGGGTGCTCCTTCCCCCCCTCCCCGCACAGCCTGGCCTCCCTTTGCCCCCGGCTCCTCTCCTTCGCTGCAAGTGCACAGTTTTTTTTCCAGCTAAAAGAAGGCAGCACAGTCTGTTCCCAGTAACATTAGTTCATGACAGCCATGTTATTACCACCCTTTAACACCCCCACTGTGCTTCTGTTTCACATCACTGCCTATTCAACACTGCAGTATTCATAACTAAAATTAAATCTCCATTTCGGAGACCCACAAGGCACCCTTTCACACCGGCCACGTCCCCGATACCAGCAGCAGGTTGCTCGTTCCAGTAGGAAGCACTGAGCTGTGGAGGGAACGGCGCTGCCCACATGTACCTGGACCACCCTGTCCTCTAAAGGGAGACACTTCACTCTCAAGGGTGGCCCAAGAAAGACACAGTCTCCTCCGATGGGCCGGGCTGTCCCACCAACAGAGACCTTCCTCCCGATCCTCACTGCTTGACACGTAGCAGTGGACCACCACAAACCTGGCCAGGTCTGGATTGCAGTGGGGAGGCTTTCTCATCTGCAAACACCAGTTTTGATGTTCCACCTCAAACTCCAGGATGAGCCCACCAGCTTTGGGGCACCAGTCCCCATCACAAGTGAAGCTGGCTCTGTGCAGGATACAGGAATGGACATCCCAGGGCACTGGGGAGCTCTCTAAGCCCTTCCATCTCATTACCGGGGCTGCTCAGGACCTCAGACCATCTGCTTCAGGATGGGAGCGAGCTGCTGCGTCCAGAGCTTCGCAGCAGCTGGGGGCACCAGCGAGGTCTCCACCACGCAACGTGCTTTGGCAGGGCTGCTGCTGTTTCCTCTGTATTTGTAGAAAAAAAACAGATTGCTCCTAACGTGCTCCCTGCTGCAGGGCACAGAGGGCTTAACACCTGCAAACGTGCGCTGCTGCTGCCCATGGCAATTCACCGGGCAGACGCAAGTACCCCTCAGTCTCCTCCGGCTTTTGGTACCCCGTTTATCCGTGTCACGCATTAAACATCTGTATTTCAACACGTGATATTTCCCCCGCTCCTTAATCCATGCCCCAAAACGGCGACTGTCTTGCAAATCACAGCTGAGTTAAAAAAATGGCCCTTGCGGAAACAACACTACACATGCTGATGGAAATGTGGTTTCTTGAAACACCTCTTCAGTGCCATCTGCTTGACTTCGGCTCTAGTTTCATAGTAGCAAGATCCAATTTTGGAGGTGGCATGTAAAGTGCAAGGTGGTTGTTCAACCAACAAACAGCGGGTAGAACCACCTCCCGCCAACCTCCGTGCTCAGCATCCTCTCCAGCAGCAGGGATGGACGGCGCGGGTGGCAGGAGACAGCCACGGGCGAGCCAGGTAACACGGAGGTATCCGATATCTAAAGCTGACTGAGATATTTTTAGTTTATATTTTTATCCCTGTGTAAGGAAAACTGAGTATGAAGGAAAGCCCAAATCTATTCTCGGTGATTTCCCAACCATTTAATCCAGGAAATTTAACTTTATGGCTGTCGATTGTTTTCCATGAAGGGCTTCCATTGCATTTAATTAAATCACCAATGGCATTAAACGACCGTGTCCATGTCCACGTGAATTACCCAAGTTGACTGAGCATTGCAGCCTGCTTTCCCAGCCCAAATTTTTCCCGTTCCTGCTGTTTCTCTGGTATTTCTCTTAGCTCAGCTCACAGCACAGCGCAGCTGCCTGTGCTGTCCCACATTCCCCCATGGCCCTCTGTTTCTCTGCAGACAGAAAGACCCAGGATGAGCCGCTGGGGTCCCACCTTGGATCTCTCCAGATTTGATGACCAGACACTTCAGCAGTGGTTATCACAGCAGGTAAACGGGGCTCTTGCCTCCTTCACCCCGACCTGCCCCACATCTCTCAGCTTGCAGAGAGGAGCCTGAACACAAACCCATTGAGTTCTTCAGTGCACCAGCCCTAACACCCCAAATCCAGGAGAAATTTGGGCTGAACTTCTGAGGTCCAGCCCCACTGCTGGTAATGGCTGAACCTGCACAGCAGGAGCCAGGACATTTGTCCAGTTACCTTGAACCAATTTCTAAGCAAGCCATCCTTACAACCCTTCCACTGCCTCACTATTTGAGTATCTCCAGTCCTGCTAACACGTGGATCAGTCCAGGTCCAACCACCTTGACTCCTGACCATGTGGCAAGGCTGACTGCCGCCTGAGCCGATTCGTACATTCGTGCTTCACACGTTCATCAATCGTAAAGCAACACTCCAAACCCCTGTCTCAGAATGGTAGAAGTCACAAGAGCAAGCTGATAAAGGTACTTGGGTGTCATGGGGCTCAGGATAAAATGCCACAGCTGCCAGAACCTTTCAGGTCTATCTCCCAGGTGACTTAGGTCTCAGCATTAGGAAAATAAGCGTGACAATGACATAGGTAACCCCCCATCTAGTGCTACAGAGAGCTGAGGTGCTCCCCTAAGCCCTATGACTTTCTAACTCAAGATGCCGCACACCTTGTGTTGCACATTTCTATCTGTGTCAGCTCAAATATCAATTTTAGACCCCACATACTTGAAGGCAGATGGGCATCACGCACTCTTTTTTTTTTTTTGCAGAGGTGCCCCCGGGTTTTTGTCTGCCCTGAGCAGCCTTGACAACTTACTGTCCATCCTACCCTACTCCAACTCACTTACTGTCAGTAGTCAATAAACATTTTGCAGTGCCTGTGTTCTACTGATTTAAAAGACCCTGCCATGCCTAGAGCAATACTACGTGATATACATATTAATTGGGCCGTACAGGGCTATGTCAAGACTTTCATGTTGTCCGCTGCTTTAAGCCAGACAGGTACCAGCTAGCAAAATTTTAGAACTGCTTATTGGAAACGGGAGCCCGAGAAATGACACGTAGACCCCTTTATCCTCCTATTTGCTTTACGGATGTCACACGTGCCTTCGCTGCTTCGGCTGGGATAAAGATGGGATTTTTGACTCTGCTGCCGAACAGCCCCACTGCGGCTCACCCGCTAAGCCCGCCTCGCAGGTTAGGATCAACGGAGTTGATCAGCAGATTAAACCGCATTGCTCTGACAGCTCCTCACTTTCCAAACCTCCCCTCTCAAGCGGGGTCTTCCTACCCTTACGCAGGGCTGGGCAAAGCTGCTTTTTTTTTTTTTTTTTTTTTTTTCTTTTAATTAAGAAATCAGGCAGCCAGATCACTACCTTTCCTGACAGACCTCCAAAACGGACCTCACCGCACCCGAGGGCAACGCCGTGCTGCCCTCGCTTGGCAGAGGGGTGCCCTGAGGAGGACCAGGACTCTGTCCTCCCAGGACACCAGCCAGTGCTCAGTGGTCCTCGTTCCTCTGCAAAAATCAAGAAATTGGGGTGCGAGGGCTCCTGTAGGAAAGGAGGGAGCCCTAAAAGACCCCCAAAAGCACAAGATCCCCCCCCCAGCCCCGCAGACGATCCCCATCCAGCCTGGCAGCACAGCCCGGGGGGAGCTTTAGCCGGAGAGCTGAAAGCAGGAGGAAAGGAGGAGGATTTGGGATTAGCAGGGGAAGGTTAAACCAGCACCAGGGATTGCAGGGGAACAATACGGCTCAGGAACGAGTGGGAGGAGGCCAGAAAGGCATGAGCGTCCCTGCTACCTTCAGCCCTAGGGGACACAAGGGACCAGCCCAGCACCTCATTATTTGGTCATTCAGGGCCTGCAGCCACCGCCCGGCCGTGGTTACCAACACAGGAGGGCTATCTAGCCATTAAGGATCCTATTTACAGAGAAATAACACGTATAGACCACAGATCGATGCTGTACAGTTTAAAGGGCCCGTCTGAAGGCGATGGATTTCACTCCCCCGTTATTTGCAAAGCGGAACAAATCAGACCAAAAAAAACCCACCAAAAGGTCTCGAAGCAGCCCGAAAAGCCGCCCGCGGGCAGGGCGCCTGCCGGAAGGTGGGCAGCTCAGCGGCTGCCTGCCGCTTTGCCGGGAGAACACATATGGGCAGGGGGTGACGGCCTTTTATTCTGCCGGATAAAGATCTTAGTGGAAATCTGAAAGGCTCGGCGTGAAACCTCATCCACCGCTAATCCCGACCTCGCAGGGACTCCGCCACGCTGCAGGCGCCTCAGGAAGGACCCAAGGCCCCGCGCTGCACCGCACCACATGACGAACCTGCGACTTCAGCTGTACTAAGAGAAAGCAAACGATAAGATAACTGCTTTATAACCATCCCTCTGCTCCGGCTGCTGCCTGCTCCTGCCTAAAGGCAGCTGAGGCCACCCACTCGCCCCATCACCTATGGCCAGGACAACATGCCACCCCTGCCCCATCCCCTATGCCCAGGACAACATGCCACCCTTCCATGTCCATCATAGGCTTTTAACCCTTTCCCAGTGGGATCAATGCAGGCTAAACCGCTAAAAGCCACCGATACGTAACAGGCGGATCTATATTAAAAATTCAAGATCTTTCCCAGCAGCGAGAGCCGGCCGCAGGACAGGACTGCAGTTTGTTTTGCTGCTCGGTATTCAGGGTCTGGGCGTCTGTAAGGGCGGAGGCAAAGGCGGTGTGTAAAAGGAGGGGAGAAAGACCTCCCTGCATTTTTCCAGGGGGAAAAAAAAAAAAAAAAGAAAAAAAAAAGAAAATAATCCCTGCCAATTTGCCCGCTCCTTCAAACAGCCACAGCTGGGGGCAGGTTTTGGTACACTTAACAGGATGTATGAATTCCCTTTATATTAGAGCCTTTATCGAGTTAATGTTGATTTTTAAGCGCACCGCGGAGTCTTACAACTCCAGGGAAGGAGGGAGCGCGCAGCCGGCGGCGTGGGCAGATTTCCCGGGAAGTATCTCCTTTAAAAACCAAGCCGAGCAGCTGGGCGCTATTCCGGGATACCGACCAACTGCGCTCGACCTTGGGAGAGACGCCGCGGCTCTCTGCCGCTCAGTTTTGTCCCCCAATAAAAAGGGGTAAAATAATACCGCAGCCTCCCCATAAAAGATGATGCAATGCTTGATGCCATATTGCAAAAAGCCTCCAAAGCCTTGCCTAGATGGAGAAACACATTTGAGAATGAAAAGGAGTTGTTCCTCACACAGCCATACTCTGCAATAAGGCCTTGATTTGCACCTTCAAACAATAGCACTCTATAAATTCTTAATTTTTTTTCCCCTGCAGCAAAGAGTTGTCATTTTCCCAGCAGCCTTACAAATAATAATAATAATAAAAAAAAAGAGCACAATTTCTTTACATTTGTAATTCAAATGCTCCTACACAGCATTTCCACAAGGCTGCTTAAAAAGTGCACTGGAAATTGTAATTAAAAGCTGATCTTCTTTACAAGATGACTCAGGCTTCTGCAGGATTCAGCCCTGACCTCAGACAGCTCTGCCGGGGGAACGCGGTTTCCTAACGGCAGATGGTGAGCTGCCAGCATTTATCAAAGATTAAG
The DNA here is from genome assembly GCF_000708025.1 of Charadrius vociferus. Taxonomy (NCBI): domain Eukaryota; kingdom Metazoa; phylum Chordata; class Aves; order Charadriiformes; family Charadriidae; genus Charadrius; species Charadrius vociferus. The sequence continues at coordinate 6,333,456 of NW_009648255.1, forward strand.
GGAAGGTTTGCTGAAATACGAAGGGCAAAAGATAAGGTGAAGTTGTTATCACCTAATTTCTGGGTGGCATCAGAGAGGAAACGAGCAGCCCATGAGAGCAAAGGACCAAACCCCTCCCTAGCACTGGACAGAGGGTTTTACTGCTGTGCATTGCCTACTACCTGGCAGAAGGCAACACACTATTTTTCGACACGTTCTCCCTGGTCCTCAGGTGTTAAACCACCGTGTCAGCTGTAACCAAACCGGCACGCACTTAAAAGCAACCAGAATCCAAACTGCGCTGTTAGCCTTTAAAACCAGCATTAAAATGCCCATAAAAATAACACAGCCCATGGACATATGCGTTTTCTGTATGAATATGATCATAAATGTAACCTGCCCCTTTGCCTTCAGAGCAGAAAACTGCCTTGTCAGACCGCCTGGCATTTTCATCCCTCCCACTGCTACAGCTCAGCAGGACACGCCGACCGCAGGAATACCACCCTGGGATTTAATTTCTGCTATTTCCACAGGCATCAGATTTCCTTGAGGGAGCAACAAGATGTGCCCGGCCCATGTTTGTTGTTGTTTCAGAAATGATGTGGGTGAGGAGCTGAGATGAGGCAGGAATGGTGTGAGCTGGTGCTCCTCATGGCGATGGCTTCTGCAAGAGGTGAACCTCCACTGGGGACTCCTGGGCAGGTGAGGGCAGCTGGGAGACTCCAAGAGGGTAATGAAATGCCAGGGCAGCATTTGCTCAGACAGGAGCGGTGCTGCGAGAAGCAGTGGACATTTACAGCAAAGGCACCAGGAGACTGTGAACTTAAACCTCTGGACATATCTCTACATCAGGTCATTCTTCTCCCGTTCTCCAGGGTGCGCTTGTACAACCTGGGTCCTCATGAGGGCTGAAAGATGTTCCTTCCCTCACCTCACAAAAGAGCATGCAGACACCTTAGGACAAAATAGCTCCTCCAAAAGAGTTTATTTTTCTATCACAGAGATAAGCCCATGCTAAATAGAAATACACATTTTTAACATGCAAACTGCAGCACGGGCAAATGGGTAGAGGCAGATTTCTGTCACGTTGCAAGTACTGCAGAGCTGTGCCTGAAGAGAGACAGACCCCCGTAACACTGAGTATCAGACTTACAAGACAGAACCGGTGTTTAGGGTACGGTAGAGAAGACCCACCTACCCCTGAAGTCCATCTGCCTTTCAGTCAATCATACAAAACTGGAAGATTAGACAGTGTAGGAGACAGACAACAAACCAAACATGACAGATCATTTTTGTGCCCTCCCAATGCCCAACTTGCCTGCATTCAGGTTACCACCCTTGAGAAGCAAGACACCAGGAGGAAGACTTCTCAGTCAAGTGTTACCTGATGGAAATCAGGACCACAGCAAACGGGAAGCGTGTGTTGAACAGGGACCAGACACCCTACCGAGCACTGGGTCTTCACACCTCTTCCTCAGACTGACAGTTCTCAGCTCAGCACAGATTAGATTAACACCATGCTAAGTTTTGAGCCGCTTTCTACGTGTGTGATGCAGCAGTGTCCTCACCTGCAGATGTTCATGGTGCCACCATCACTGTCCCTAAACAAAACGGCTTTCAAAGTCCCCCCAATGTAGACGTAAGCATTCCTCAACACTTGGCTTCAGACCCACCAGTTTGGCCTTTAAAACCCCTCCCTCCTATTCCTACTATTTGGGGATTTAAAAGGTGCATAAGCTAATTCTCACAAGTGAAACATCGAAGTATGGAGAGAAAGCTTTTAGCTGGGAAAAAGCACACCTAGAACAGACATTTCCCCCAATTCAGGCCCTCCTTTCCAGCCTTCTGCTCCTGCCTTTCACCCAGGTAGGCTTGCTGACCCCAGCCTAACTCCAGCTTCCCTTGATGTTGCCTGCAACCACGCTCACTCCAGAGAGCCCACAACGCTGTTACAAATCATAGAATGGTTTGGGTTGGAAGGGACCTTGAAGATCATCAAGTTCCAACCCCCTGCCCTGGGCAGGGCCACCTCCCACCAGCCCAGGTTGCTCCAAGCCCCGTCCAACCTGGCCTTGAACCCCTCCAGGGATGGGGCAGCCACAGCTTCTCAGGGCAACCTGCGCCAGGGGCTCACCTCCCTCAGAGTGAAAAATCTCTTCCTAATATCTAATCCAAATCTCCCCTCTTCCAGTTTGAAGCCATTACCCCTCGTCCTAGCACTACATGTCCCTCCCCCGCTTTCCTGTAGGCCCCCTTTAAGTACTGGAAAGCTGCTATAAAGTCTCCCTGAAGCTTTTCTCTGCTCCAAGCTGAACAACCCCAATCCTCTCAGCCTGTCCTCATAGGAGAGGTGCTCCAGCCCTCTCATCATCTTCGTGGCCTCCGCTGAACCCACTCCAACAGGTCCGTGTCCTTCTTATGTTGAGGGCTCCAGAGCTGGATACAATATTCCAGGTAGGGTCTCCACAGAGCGGAGCAGAGGGGCAGAATGCCCTCCCTCGCCCTGCTGGCCAAGCTGCTGCAGATGCAGCCCAGGATGGGGGTGGCTTTCTGGCCTGCCAGTGCACATTGCTGGGTCATGTTGAGCTTCTCATCAACCAACACCCCAAGTCCTTCTCCTCATCCTGGCTATTTAATTACAAGTGAATAATTGTGGTTAATGCTCCCAGCGGTGATATGACTGAGGCGTGAAGTCACTGGCAATACCAGTAGCATGAGCGACTGCACAGGAGATGACTGCAGAAGCCACAACTCATCAGTGCTGCCGTGAGCCTCCAGTGCTTTAAACAAAGGAGGAAGATGAGTAATTTCAGACAAAAGAATGAGCCCTCGTCAAAACTTCTGAAACAGAAATCTCTGCACTGGATTAGGTACCTTGTGCTACAAGTCTCTTTCTTTTCTTTTCTTCTTTTTTAAGCTTTTCACATTCTGTTTCCCTCCTCCAGATTTCCAAATTCCTACCCATCTCCAAAAGAGATGTGCTGAAGTATTCCCTGAAGGCTGCTGTTCCCAGTACCTTTCAGATCAAGAAGAACCAAAGATTTCAATAAATCTAGCCCGCGTTCGCACTATGTGCATCCCTTAAAATTTCTGTTGCAATATCTTTCCTTGTCTCTGTGGGACCTCAAAGCGCTAATGTGAAAGACTCAGCAAATAAAACCTGCCCTGAAGATAAACGGCAATACAGAAGGGATAAACCACCTCCGTGTAGATGTAGGTCCACCCGAAGAAATCGGTCTCCACTAAGTTGACCTGAATGATGGCCAAGTTGGGCTGTTCCCTGCAGGAAAGGCTGATGGGGAGTTGGGTTTTGTGGTCGTGGAGGAGAGTTGTTAAGGATATGAGATTTTCAGCAGGACTTGCAGACTGGGAAAAGCTCCTTACACCTGCTCAGGAAACGCCATCTGCAGCAGCCTCTTAACGTGCCCTGAAACGATGGCCCCGTCCCTCCTGAAAAGGCTTATGCTGATGATAACTGAAAGTCATCCTCAAGTCCTCTCTTAAATGCTGACAGGGGAAGAGTCTTAAAAGCTCTCTTAAAACCTGCCTCAACAAAATCAGCAACGACGCACAGTGCTGTGATTTAATGTAAACGTGCCCCAGATCTGCTAAAAAATAAGTCAGAAAGAGGAACTGAAAAACACCCGATATGACAACAGGAAAGAAGATCTCGGTCTCCCCTGAAACTCCTGGACAGCCTGAAAACCCTTCGAGGAAATCTCAAATCATTTCTCCTTCTGAAAGCTCAAACAGGTCAAAAATACAGCTGTCCTTCCAAACATAAGCACCTGAACAATTTTATGCAAATTGGATTAACCAGTCCTTGCTCTTCTGCCCTGAGCTGAGAGCTGCTTGAAATGCAAACGTTGACTTAGAAACATAAAGGAAAAAATTCTTCTGGCATACAGCAAACCTGGTCCTGGGTCAAGAGGCTGCTGATTTGGTAAATCACTGCTAAACAACCGACTGAATAAACTAGATTTCCAGGAGAGGGGCTGGGTCCTTGCCCACCCCACGCAGAACGTGGTGGCTCCCCAGCTCACATGCCACCTGGAAACGCTCCGCCGTGCTGGGAACAAGTGCCAGGAGTGATGGGGCGGAAGGATGCTAACACCCCTTGCTCTGCAAACGCTGAGGTTGGGAGGAAGGAAAACAGAAGTGAAACAAAGCCTGGCAGAGCAGGCGGCAGGAAGAGCAGTCATTTCTCTCCCTCCTCCCCCCAACCCATTATTTACAGTAAAGTATAAAACCAAGTGTCCCTTAAAATACAAGTTGAGCCTTCCTGCAGCATTGTCCGACAGCTGCTGGTCTCCAGCATTCGAAGTCCCGTGAGACCCCACTGCCTTCCTCCTCTCTCTTCGTTCTGTCCATTTTCATCCCTTCCTCACACCCTGCTTTTCCCCGTTTCCTCTTCCACTGCGGTCCTGGTAAGGATGGTGAGGCATCCATGCGATTCCAGGTATCCCCCTGGTAAGGGGTCCATCCGATAGGGATGCTGGAGGACTTGGTCAAAGCCACTCACCCCATGGTTTCGTCTCGAGGGGAGTGGAGGGACAGGGCTGACAGGAGGATTCCTCCTTTCCCCCACCCATACTTCTCTCATTCTGGCACCTGGACACATCATAAATTAAAATTAAAAGCACTCAAAAGCATGCAGAATGAAACAGAACAATTCAGAAAAGCACCGTACATCTATTTCAGTTAATGACAAATGAACAAATGGCAACTCCGAGGCTGCAAAATTATCCCGTCTCACAGAAGAACACCTATACTTTTAAGAAAGGGCAAAAGGGTGGGCTGAGAACATTTTCTGTTTATGCAATGACTTTGTAGGACCTGGCCATGCTGTCCTACCAGTATTAAGCAATTCCCCCCCTCTCGCCATATATGCAAATACAAAGATTCAAAGGTTGTCTCCACACCCTTGTGTTGTGTTTTTTTTTTTTTTTAAAGAAAAAGGTTAATTGAGCATTGCTGCCATCTGTTAAGCCAGATCACTATATGCACATGGGTATCTGCCATGCAAGGTCTCGATTTTCCCATCTTTTCTAAACTACCAAGCCTGACCCAGCATTTTTTCCAGCAAGAATGACAGTAATTCCAGGATTTTTGTAACATATGGAGGAAGATCTGATGCCACCCTTCAACTTAACAACTTGTCTTCTCAACCCGATTACAGGACAGAGTCCTCACAGTATTGTATCGGGCACACTTCTGCCGAGAGCTCTTGCAATGCTCCTTGGGGTAAAGGGCTCCCAAAACACACATCAAGACCTCGTATGGTCCAACGTGGAGACCCCCAGGAGGCTCAGCTTGGAGGGTCTCCTGCTCAGAGGCTGTCACCTCTTCTCTGGTGGGGACGAGGGCAGCAGGGCTTACAAACGAAGCGCCTTCCGAAGTGCTATAAGATGCTATTTATTCCTATTGACCTCTAAAAGCTGTGGCACTCCTGGAGGAGTGGCTTTGCTCAACACGGGCTCAACCACCTCCCGCATGCCCCAAAATCAATAAGGTTTACCCCAGCGCTCAGGCACTTGATTTTCAAGGCACAGACTGATTTTCTGGATACAGAGCTGGTGCTTACACCAAAAAAAACCCCATCCAGTGTTCACTTGTAAGCTGATTTCCCTTACACACGGTGCTGCCACAGCACAAGTGCTCAAAGCCTCGTGCCACTTCACGACTGCCAGACTGCGCTCTGACATGCTGACGGTACACATTCTTTACCTTCCGAAGCAAAGCACGCAACCCAAAATCCTTCGTGCTTTGCTCGAGCTAAAGACACCATCCCTCCACCATTTTTATCCAGCTCCCTCGGGAACAAGCTGACCCGGGGATCCGACTCGTGTGGGTGCATGCATGCGTGCGCGCCTGTGAGTTTTAACGCTATTAGGTAGCTTCAAAGACATCAAAGATAATTATGTTCTACCAACTTCATGGAAACAGGCAGCTGGGTGGCGAAGGATGCTGGACGCAGCCATTCACGAGGTTTATCTCCAACAGCTTTTAATCCCACCGGCCCCTTTCTCCAGGCAATTATAGCGGCCTCTACACGTTGCCAGAAAAGTAATGGGAGGGAGAGGCTATAGGTATAAGCAGACATAATAGAATCCTAATTTAATTAGGGAAGTACTCAATCAACCAAGAGACATAAATACAAAGGAAACCAGGTTTATTAGTTCTGGTGCTTGCAGAAATGCCCATTTGGTTCCTGATTACTGGGGGAGGGATTAAAAAAGAAATAAAAAAATCAGTAATCTTAATAGCACAGTCCTAGTTTGCTCTTTCAGAAAAAGTTAATAACAAAACCAAACAAAACTCAAGAGCTTCTAGAAACGCAGCGCTCATGATGGGCATGTAACTGAGCTCATTATGGGGGGAGCCTGGTTCTGGTTTAATTGCGGTTCCAGGTTACAAATTACAGCTGGGCCAGCCTCAAGGGAAGAAGTTTTCGACTCTGGTTCTCGGGTCAGACTTACATCAGTGCTTCTCCGTGACTCTGATGCCTCATTTTCACCCATGTAAGAGTAAGAGCAAAGTCAGGATCACTCCATCTAACAGCACACACGAACAGGCTTGGGGAAGGAGAAGGTGAAGCCACCATCTCCCGATAGCAGCGCTGAGCTGACCGGGGCTCCCTTCATCCTTTGCTACCCCATCCTTCTTTGGGGTCCGCAGGTTCAGAGCCGGCTTAGCAAAACAGCGGGCATATTTAACATTCGTGCTTTAATGCCTGGATAAAGGTTTTGCTGAGACCATAATAGCGTGAAGTGACTAACGAGGGGCTGGGGAACTATTTGGAGATTAGCTAAGTGATTTCGTGTTATGAAAGGGCAGGTTGTAATTTTAGGATTAGAAATCCATATTTTGGATGTCAATACCTTGCGCGAGAAAAGGGCCAGGAGCAATGGCACGACGACGCTCTAATCCATCCATAAGGAATCAGAAAGGCAAGTGGAGAATGAGCCATCCATGCCAAGAAACTAAAAAAAAGAATATAATAAAGCTGCCGCAAACACCACCTTCTGTGTTCTCCAGTAAAATAGGCCCTCACTGGGTGGGCTAACACATGCCACCGTGCAGACTCCCACCGCCTCCGCTGGGATTCTCCAGCTACAGCCACGAGATCTGAGTGCCCACTCAGCAATGCGGCAGGGTCCACCCTACCACCACATGGGTCCAAGAGGAGTCCTCCACCGGCCACCCATTCCCACCTCTCCCTACAGCCTCCAGGTACTGCTGACAGCACTGACAGGTGCCAAAAAATACATATAATTAAGTGCCAGATAGAGAAAAAGCCTATACACGCAAAGCCATGTAGCGAGACTGCCTGAGCATCCCATTTCGGCAAGAATTTAGCGAGACTGAGACCATGCAACCACACCGCTATGGAAGAACAAACCTCCCTCGGTTTAAAGGAGATACTTAACCAGCCCCAAAGGACCGAGACCTTTCTGACACCCCCAGAAGTCCCAGTTCCATTTGCCCTTCGGGCTTCTCCGTCCAGCATAAGGAGGAACCCTTTGCTACATCACGGCGAAGTCCTCAGCACCCCACACGGCTGCATCTCCACCGGCTCAGTCTTCTCCGGTCCCCAGTAAAAACCAGCAGTTCCCCGTTACCCCAGTAAGGCTGCAGGGCAGCAGCGGGTCACTCTTGACACTCACTATGGGTATATAGAAATATATACCCATCTATGTACCTACAAATCCACATGTATATATACGAAGTGCTGAATCAGCACAGCACATCCTACCTGGTTTCCATCGATCACATTATTGCTGCTGGCTCATCAGGATAACCCCCACAGGGGTCAAGGGTGAAGTTTGATAAAACCATGACTATTTAAGCAGAAAAAAAACAGTCCTCTTGCTGCCTGCAGTATCCAGGGCACTGTCTGAAGTTATGTTAAACACAATATTTATCTCACCAGGCGCTCAGTGCTTTGTGTTTGGAAATTTTTTAGCTTCCAGTTAGAGGGAATTTTGCAGGCCCATAAAAAAAAAAAAAACAAAACACCAAACCAAAACCAATCCACAGTAAGGTGGAAATAATTGAGACGTGTTTTTCATTTGATTCAGTTCATTTTTCCTTCTTCCTTCCTATTTTTCATCCAGTTTTTCCTCTTTCTCCCCACCTCTTCCAGTTCAGGTTGCTTAAAATTTACAAAGTTTGAAACAAATACAGCCAGACTGAAAATACACAGCAAGTCTTCAATGCTGCAGAGGTTAAAAATAGGCCTTAAACCAGCTAATGTCAGCATCAGCATAACAGAAAGGACACCCTGACAGCTCTAATTATTACATTCTCTTGTTTTGCACTTCTGAAGAGCAGCAATTAAATCTCTGCTTGGGCTTATAAGGAAAAAAGTAAAGTGCTCTGCACCTGCAAAACGGATTCTGTTCCATGGGAGGATTTCAGCTCCCCAAAGCACGTTATCCAGGGCAGCCTGCAGAACAAAACCCATCCTCCCCTTTCCCGCAACCGCGGATTTTGCAGCCAGTTCACAGGGAGGAATACTAATAACGGCAACCCCCCCTCTTCTGCCTTTGCTAGATAGATTTATTTAAGAGAAAGCTCACCATTTCTGGACAAAACGGTCGCAGACTATGTATGTGTGCAATGCCTGAAACTGCCATATGGTGATAAAAGTATTTTTATTCATAATCATTTCTATTGCAGTAGCCTCCGGGGACTTGAACTAGGTCACTTTCCCATCAAGGCTCACTACAAGCTGTTAAATAAGTGGTGCAGGCAGGGTCCTTTAAGCATCTTTTATAAACGAGTGATTCCGTTCATTACAAAGGTAAAGAGAAACAAGCACCACAGTTTATGAAACCTATTTTCCGCCACTCATAAATATAAATTCGTTGATGTTCAAGAATATAATTGAGTTTAGTATTTGCAGCTGTTCCCTCGGCAGCGTCCAGAGTCTCTCATTTATTCTGATTACCTGTCCTTGGGAAATCCGCTGGAACTGCCCACCTCCGAGACCTCTACTCTGTTGTTAAATCCGGCTGGAATTAGCCAGAAGGCTGCAAATCTCTGTGACTCGGAGACAGGGGAGTCCAGCTGCAGCAGCTTCATTTCTTTAGGAAATTCAGCTAAAAAGCCTATCATTGTTTTCATGCTCAAGTCCAGGCTGGCACTGCGTAAAGATGGCTTAAAAAAAAAAAAAAAAAAAAAAAAAAAAAGAAAATCATAAAACCAAACAAACCAATTCACCCAAAAAATCCACCCCAAAATTTCCTGCAGATTCATTTCCCCCAAAAATTTAAATCCCGGAATATTGCACTAAAATATTCTGAATATTTCACTCTGCAGGCATAGTCAGGGTGCTGCAGGGAGCCAGGGGCCGGGTGTCCATCCGCCCTGGTGGGCTGAGGGACACGTCCCACCAGGGGTAAAACCAAACAAACCAATTCACCCAAAAAATCCACCCCAAAATTTCCTGCAGATTCATTTCCCCCAAAAATTTAAATCCCGGAATATTGCACTAAAATATTCTGAATATTTCACTCTGCAGGCATAGTCAGGGTGCTGCAGGGAGCCAGGGGCCGGGTGTCCATCCGCCCTGGTGGGCTGAGGGACACGTCCCACCAGGGGTGGCACCTACAGGCTCTGGGTTTCGGCTGCACACACTCACTCCCCACGCTCCCTTCCAAGAAACTACGTGAAAACAAAGCCAACCCTCTCCATGGAAAACAAACTTTTAATTTGCATATAAGTGTATGCAAACCAGTTTTGACCAAGAGCGTCTGAGCAGCCCCTATCAGTGACGAAGGGAGGTCCTGGTATGCGCAGGAAGGGCAGGCACCAGCTGGGACGTCAGGATAAGAAAGGCACAGTGTTTCCATAAAGCCAGTGGGGAGAAAAAAAAAATAATAATATAGCTGGGAACATTTTTCTGGCAGAAAACATTCACTCATGGAAGCGGAGCACTGATAGCCAAGGAGAAAGCTAAGCACGCTGAGCCAGCTCTTCCCTTCCCCAGGACACCTGCAAGTTGTCTGCTGCGGGAACAGCCAGACGGGGACATAAATAAGGCTGCCCGCACTCTGTCCCCAAACCCAAGCGGTCGCTAACGCCTTCGGATTGATCTCAGCGGGTTTCACACCAGCCACTGATCTCAGATTTCCTTATGGAGGTAGATAAATCCCATCTATCCTGCGTGGAGAGGGACCAGGCTGTGCCACCCGAACTGCATCATCGCCCTGGGACACCGATTTAGATCCTGCCTAACGTGGCCAGCGGTCTGCTTAAAATATTTTCATCATTTTTTTTCCAGACTGAGCATGCCCTAAAGCTCAGGCAGCTCCTCCAGCTCTGCTGGCTCTTCTAATAAGAGACATTACCCTCTCGCTAAAATCTGGCTTTTCTTCCATCCTTGGTTCATCATGGCTACTGTAAACACTACTTCCAAATATTTTGCTTATTCAGTACGCAATGGAAAACGCAATGGAGTACATGGAAAAGCTACGTCTGTTCCAGAGATTTTAAATTTACTCCTAATTTTACAATCTTGAAAAGTTCTAATGCAGCTTATCAATCTGGGAAAAAAGCGTGTTATCCCCATTGAGCTCCCTGTGCAACCCAAAAATACTGTATCCCTCTGCAGCCCTCTATTGCTCTCCTTATAATGGAGCAAAAAGCTATGATAATGTCCTCGGCAAGGTACTTCATCACAGCAATAAAGTCACACAAGACAACTCCAGGCTGTGCTTCTGGTGTTTTTCTTTACCCTGTAAGTCAGGAGTTTATCTCCTGGTTGCAAGGGCCAAGAATAAAAGAGCGTATTTGAAGGTGCGTGTCATGCCCAGCCCCGCTGACCGAGGAAGCCTCGCATTCCTGGTGTCGCACAGACCGCTCGGCGGTCGCTGCGGGGTTGCATGGAGGTGCAGGCAGCAAACACTCGCTGCCCACGCGTCCCCCGGCAGCTCCCACCGCCCCGCCGGACCTGGGACCACGCTGAAGCATCGCCAGGTCTTGGAAAGCTGAAGAGCATCACCGAAAAACTCAAGACACAACTCATGAAATGACTCATGGGTTGTAACTCATGAAACAGAGGGAAGCACAGAAGAAAAAAAACACCCAACCCCACGAACTTCAGAGGCAGTAGCTCTGCCTGTCCTTGCAGCAGGACTCTGCCTTTTTCCGTGGCTCTTCTCATCCAGAGGGTTGTGCACCTCCCAGCCATGCACATAACCTCAGTGCCAGGACAGCTGCCATAATTTGTCCCTAAACAGTGAGAAGTCCCTCAGACTTGCTTAATACTAGTACTAAAAATCTAGTACTTAAGATTTTTCTGGGTGTAAAACGCCTGCTTTATTTTTTAAGCCTGATGTTTGTCCTGACAGAGTTCTTCTAATATTTCTGAAATAGTTTTTCCTACCTTACGGATGTGTTGCAAAAGCCTTATCGACCCTACACAATATCACTTATCAATTCCAGGTAGATCGCTCGTGTGTCGAGACAGGGCTGGAAGTTAAAACAAGTCCTGAAAGATGTTCTTTTTTTGGCAGGTCTTAGGAGCCGGCTCAGCACATTCCCATCTCCTGCTTCGTCTAAAAATAATAAACTGATCTGTGCCGAGCGCAGGCATGCGGCGCGCCTGGGCAGCTCTGCTGCTCCCACCTCCTGCCCTGCCTGGGAAACACCAGCAGCTTGAACCGGGGCCGGTGGCTGGTTGATGCTGCCAGCAGAAGGTCACAGTGCTTGGCATGACATGGAGATCTTCCCTTCGCTTCCCAGTGGTTGGCCATTGTCCACAGGTGAGGGGGTGGCAAGGGAACGTGCGCCACATCCCACGGTACTGATGGATGGTGCAGAAGCGGGATGTTTGCCTGGCCGTCTGATTCACCCACCCCTTGGGCCTGCTGGTGGGGATGTCATCTGGTAACCCACCTCAGATGTGGTGAATGGTCAGAAAGGAGCAGAGTTAAAACAAGACTTTCTCTGCTGACCTGGAGTTACTCATATCTGCTGAGCGCACTGACAAAACCAGCATCCTCACTTTCTTTTTATTACACACGTAAGGGCATAGGTTGAAAGGGACCTCCACCTGGTCCAACCCCTACCCAAGGCAGGGTCACCACAGACCATGACCATCCAGGTGCCAGAGCAGACCCAAGGGAGGGAGCAGGGCTCTGTCCCAACTCCAGCTAATCAGAAGTAAGCTCAACTGCTGTCACAGACAAAAATTCCTCCACACACTCTTCCCTCAAGGGTCATTTTAATTTTCCTTTTTTCAAGTCTTTTGGAGTGGGGATGATACCTTTGAATAGGGGATGAAAAAAACCAAATGCAACAGGACACTGCTCCACAGCTATGCCCCAAAGGCTCCTATATGCCACACCACCACCAAGAGGTCACAGTATGATCACAGGCATGAGTAGAGATTTGGTTAAAGCAATGTGTGCCACTCTTCATTTTGAATTGTCTACAGAAGAAAAGCACTGACCACCAACAAGATTGTACTTCCAAAGGTACAATGGCCCGTGAAGTCCCCTTAGTTAGGAGTGAGTTAGGAGTGAGGCCCTCCTCAGGTGGGATCCTGGCCCTCGTGTTTGGATGCTGCACCTCAGAAAGTCCCTCATAGCACCTCCAGGTCAAAGGCTGTGTGAAACAGCCCCCACACAGAAGTGATGAGGACACAAAGCAAAGCTGAGAGGTTCAGCTGTACGAGAAGTAGGAAGCATCCCGTGTGGCACACAATGTGATGAATTAGAGGTCAAAACTCAAAAAGTGGTTGGGATTTTACCATCAGTAGCTCCTTTAAGAAGTCATCCCTCCTCACTGAGGGATGGAGACCTCTAGCCAAAAGGCATTAGCAGGTCCCCCCAAGCTGCTCCAACTGCACCAGCACAGCCTTGGGCAGCACCAGCACACACGCAGTGCTCTACAAATGCTGCAAACAAACCACGGCAGCATGGAGATACTGGTGGATGCTCTACCAGCCACCACAGTGATCCTCCACCAGCTCACCAGCATACTCTGGTCACTAGCTGTAAATTCAGACTTTCAATAAAATCAAGAGCTACCAAGTTTTAATGTTTTATTATCAGCATGACTGTACCTGAATTCTAGGAGGCATTCTCCAGGCTGGTAAACCTAATCTTCTACCCATGGCTTTTCAATTTGCTGCTGTGATATAGGTGCATCCCACTTCTCTGAACACCAAGTACGAGATTTCTATCTCCTTCCGTGTGATATAAGAGTACCTGTCCCACTAACTGTCCCTTCTGCCCACCTATTTCTTGCAAACACACAACTGAATGCACTATGGGATTCTCCTATAACAGTGTGCGACACCACAGTGGTTCATTAGAGAGGTTTTCTCATTACAGTGTTTTCCTCCCAGATTCCTACAGCCATTAGGGTATATACACAATGCTCACAAGAGAAAATGGTCTCCATCTTTTAGAACATTCTTGTTTGAACCTCGATCCTGGGACTGATGCCATTCATTCCCAATGTATTAAGAAGAAAAGAGGTATTAAGGGATTAAGAAGGATGAGAAAACACCACAGACAGGGCTTTGCCACTTGCACAGAAGATGGGCACCAGCAACGCACAGGGTCCACCATCGGGTCTTTCTGCGATGGTCACTCATCTATCAAAGAAGTCACTCATTCATCTCTTCACATCAGTGCTGCCTTTTTGTTCTCAGAGACACCACCCCTCGCTGTTCTCAAAGCAGGCAGGAAAAGCAAAGCTGACTGGGTAAAACGCTGTTTATTTAGGTGGCACAAATGAACCCTTACGCTACGCTGAGCTCAGCTGACCTGACACATCAAAGCCTTTGATTGCTTTCCAAGCACTGACAGCAAGGACCCCACCGCAGCAATGCTGTCAGCGCTTGGAGGGGCACCGTGACATACAATGCTACTAACAACCCTACAGTTACAGACGAGAAGGAAAAAACCCACAAAGAGTGATGCTTACCGAAGAGGCGGATGCTTTTGGCACAACAGGAGCGCTACAGTGCTGTGATGCTCTTCCCTGAGGTCACCATCAGTTCTTCCTGGCCCAAAAGTGACCAGTTTGGAAGCAAAAGCAGGACAGGAGGACGTGTAATGAAAAAAAAGTGTTTTGGGTGACACCTTACCTGGCCATGGCTGAACCCACCCATGGGTCAGGGCATGGTACCTGTTGGGTTTTGCTAGGGAAAAGGGACCTGCAGTCCTGCTGCTTCTACAGCAAACCTGTACCATGGCATATCTCCAGAAAAAAACAAACACACTCCTGGACATTTGGGAGAGGAAGGAGGTGCAGAATTCAGTTGTTCACCCCAACAGAGGGAATGTGTTTTGAGCAGACAGCCAAGGAAGCAAAGGGGCGGATGAGGGGAGGGATGCAAAGCAGTTGCCTTGTAGAGTTTAGCCTTTAATTAAAAAGGTCGAGCAGAATGTTTCGAACACCACGTGGGTATAATTTAAAGAGCAGTTTGTAAGATGAGTTTTCATATTCAGCATGGGTTTTCATGTATTAACAATAAATAGAATTTTCATATTATTTCCATGAACTCCAGCCTTCATAAAAAACACAGCTTTTTTATAGTGGTGCAGCCAAGGCTGACATCAAACCATCTGTACAGAAGTCATTCGATGGGGATCACAGCTAAATCCGGGGTATTCGGTCAGAAAAATCTTTCAAAGCGGCACTGAAAAAGGACTCTGTTTTTCTTACAGTAAGCAGCCCGTGGCGTAGACAGGTACGAATGGAGCAGGATCCAGCCTGGTGACGCAGGTATGCCACAAACTGCGGATGACACAGGGACACCTCTGACCCTACTTGTTCCACTTCATTTAAAGCCAGCGCAAAGGTTTGCTATCCACACCGGTATTTTTTAAAGGGCGTTTCACAGATCACCTCCAGCTAAATGCACTGTGCTCCTACCGCAGTCATCTATTACCTGCTCATCCTCTCCTGCGCTCTCCCTGCGGGACTGAGTAATGGGGTCCCTAATAGAGTATTACATATTGTAATTAGCGCAACATCAGTACCCAGATCAAGGTGTTTTATCACCGAGACCTACCCCTTCCTTTACACGGCTCGCAGACGAGCACAAGGCTACTCCGTTAACCAAGTGTATTCCCAAACATCCATCTGCGACGCTGCCCGGGTTTTAAAACCTGCTCCTGTGGTGGGACATGGTCTATAAATTCATGGAAGCAGGAGTAGCCTCCGCTCCCTCCCAGGAACAAGCACACTCGCTTGCTAGACCTGACCTTTCTGTCTGCAGAGGCAAAAACGGGTCCACCACTGAGTCTTCTCCACGGGACCCATGATCTCTCCCAAATGCCACTGAAATGCGGACCCAGAGCCAGCGCTCAGAGCTGTTGACAGCCCTGTGAAGGCTGTGGAGCTCCTCCTCAGCTGCAGGCACGGATGCACGTGGGGACTGATGCCCATGGAGCCCTCCCTCTAGCTGAGGACATGGGTCCACCATGACCCCTTTCTTAACCAGACCCTATGTACTGCACCAAGGACCTACCCAGAGCTTCGCAAGGCTGGCAAGCCCGTTCAGCAACTCCCTCAGGAGGCAGCGGGACAGACTAGAAAATGCAGTTTTGGCATCAGTTACCCAAGAAATGTAATAAAGTGAGCAATGTCCCCGTTGGGCTGACTGTACCAATGAGCCAAGGGAGGCACAGAAAGGTCAACAGACCAGATCATCCTGAAAACCCGTGGCACGGCAGAAATGTTCAGCTCTTCAATCTTAGCCCCGTGCTTTAACCACATACATCTGCCCCTTTTCAAGCTGTAGCCCATTGGGCGTTATCTGACTAATCCTGCACCAAAGAAAACCCAAAAGCTCCCTTTTCAAAAAGGAAACAAAAGTTTCTCATCACTGCAGTTCAATGACTTAAATGGCAAAAAAAGTCATGAGGAGTCACCATTGAAAGCCCTTTTAGAAAGTTGCCCAGTTAATCACCAAACTGCCACAGAGCCTGAGTTATCCCGAATGCATCCACACGGCAAGAGATGAGTCATGTCAGGAAATGCCAGGAGCTCCTCTGTCACCAGCCACAAAGGCAAGGCCAGTTTTTCTCCAGCCTGGAAGAAAAATACTGGATAATATGAAACAGACCACATCAGTCACTGGACACGAGGCAGCAGAACATTAAGACAGCCTGCAAAATTTGTTCCTGTCACTGAAGAAGTGGAGATGTTTTTCAACACGTTGCTGTGTAGGAGAAGCGTCCTACTTCCTTCCTCATCATCGCTTCAGAAACTGCACAAAGAATGCTTCCCCAAGAGTAAATTATTTAGGCAGTCATCTCAGCAAGTTATTTCCGCTCATTTCCGAGGAACAATATGGCTCAAACCGGGATTTAAACCAGCAGCAATGAAACGGTGCCCAGCTGACTCCAACTCCAGAGCAGAGGACGGACACAGAATACCATGAAGCCAGCACTAGCACTGGAGGACGCAGTGTACACTTGGCATGGCTTAAACATTGGCATACAACTAGAGGAGCCCTAGCCCTCCAGCAAAACCCACTCCATCTTCATATAGCGTCATGAAGTTCAACAAGGCCAAGTGCAAGGTCCTGCACGTGGGCCGGAGCAATCCCATGCACAAATCCAGGCTGGGTGGAGAATGGATTGAGAGCAGCCCTGAGGAGAAGGATTTGGGGGTGTTGGTTGATGAGAAGCTCAACATAAGCCGGCAATATTGTCTCACAGCCCAGAAGGGTAACTGCATCCTCGGCTGCATCCCCAGCAGCGTGGCCAGCAAGGCGAGGGAGGGCATTCTGCACTCCATCCACTCTGGTGAGACCCCACCTGGAATATTGCATCCAGCTCTGGAGCCCCCAACAAAAGAAGGGCATGGACCTGTTGGAGCGGGTCCAGAGGAGGCCACAAAGATCATCAGAGGGTTGAAGCCCCTCTCCTATGAGGACAGGCTGAGAGAGTTGGAGTTGTTCAGCCTAGAGAAGAAAAGGCTCCAGGGAGACCTTACAGCGGCCTTCAAGTATCTTAAGGACATGTACAAGAAGGCTGGGGAGGGACTTTTTACAAGGGCATGAAGTGCTAGGACGAGAGGGAATGGCTTCAAACTGGAAGAGGGGAGATTTAGATTAGGTATTAGGAAGAAATTTTTCACTCTGAGGGTGGTGAGCCCCTGGGGCAGGTTGCCCCGAGAAGCTGTGGCTGCCCCATCCCTGGAGGTGTTCAAGGCCAGGTTGGACGGGGCTTGGAGCAACCTAGGCTGGTGGGAGGTGTCCCTGTCCACAGCAGGGGGGTTGGAACGAGATGGTCTTCAAGGTCCCTTCCAACCTAAACCATGATATTCTGTATTTCCTCCTAGAAGACAGTTGGGTTTCCTACTTTCACGTGAATTCCTCGAATCTTGTTGTGACAGTCTAGAGCAACCAGAGGATGCTGCAAGTTAAACATCATCATTTGTCTGCCAGTTTTAAGAGGGAATAGGGCTGCCAAATCAGACCACCGCAAAGCTAGAATCTGACAGCTGTAACTAGGGCAACTTCAGGGGAAAAAAAAAAAAAAATAAAACAAGAAAAGGAAAAAAAAAAAACAACAGAGAAACTATACATTACAAGATGAAAGAGAAGCAAGAAATGCAGCTACTACTTCAGACAAAAGTTGGTTATTTGCTTATTTTGATGTTCTCTTTAAACCAACATTGTGCTCCTCATGTGCCCGCTGCACAGTTAGAGAGGCAAGAGAAGAGAGAAAACCCCAGGGTAAAACCAGAGCATCTGCTTGCCCGACTGCAGTCTTTTAAAAAGTTACAGAACCACAGATCTCACTTGGCTGAAGCCCCCAGCAGCATTGATGGAGGCACATACACCTCCCAGTGTTTACTGAGATGGTTTCAAGTCTCAAGCATGTGAACCCTGCATGGAACGACTCTGCGCTGTGACGTGACCACCAAAGAAGGCAACAACCTGACACCCTGATCCTGATTCGCTCTGAATTCTAGGCAATTCGAGGAGGCTCTGTAATTAATGAGACCGCAAGAAAATCAGATCTACCTAAGCATTCTCCAAAACAGAGGCCAAGCCTCTCCCTTGCCACCAAACTCCCGTGGGATTAAAACGTTATGCCAGGGGAAAAAAAAAAAAAAAAAAAAATCTCAGAATCGTCAAGTAAATTCAGATCTGCAGCCCTTTAATAAGGTTGCAGTTCTTTTCAATATTTTCTCAAGAACCAGTCTGAGAATTAAAAATAGTTTCAGAGTCCATCTAGCTCCAGCCCTTTATCCTTTTATCTTTCTCAGCATTATGTGCAGAGTCCAGCTCAGGCAAGCAGTCCCTGAGGCTGGCTCCCATCTGCCCAGCCTGAACCACCCCACCACAGAGGTCCATGTTCTTCAGGGCACCTGGCTGAGGGTCCAAGCGGGACTCGCTGCTGCACAGCTCTTCCTAAGGGGAGTATTGGAGAGATGACGTTCTCTATAAATCCTTTCCAGTTCTATGTTTGTTTCAAAGGCATGTATATTCAGGAGTTAGAGATTAGAAGCATTCTGAGTCCAGAAATACTCTTTTCTTTCTTTCCTTCCAAGAAAAGGAATCCAGTTTTAAAGTCAGGGAGCCCATGGTGTCTGCAGATGGTTTGGAAGCAGGGCTGAAGCACGGTGGTCAACAAGCTAGCATTGAGGAGCATATTTTTAAAACCTGCGCTTTGCAAGGTTTTGGCAACATTTCCTTTTTCGTCTAAGCCTCCTCACAATTATTTTTCTGTTTCTGCTCAAGACCAGCTCATCACAACAGTCTCTATCAGGAACTAACCCTGAAGACACCTTTTGGAGCAGTGTCATGGGAAGGTTGCTGTCTCTCAAGGAGAGAGGGAGGGGATCCTCCTCAGCACCCGGCACAGCTCGCCGCCTGGACACCGCCTGCGTGAGTAAGAGAGATTTGAAAAAATAAAATAAAATCTATCCAGCGTTATGTGTAAAATTGCAGACATGCAGTAGCAGAAGCCCGTCTACGCTGCACGCAGAAGGTCAGCTCTTGGCTGAGTAGACAGTCACACTGGGCTGATTCCCTGACACTTGGCTGCTTCCAGGTACACTCGCTTGTCGTGCTAGGTCCATGATATCTAGCGTCAGCAACCAAATACACGTCGACATGCGGCAGAGCCGTCATCCCCGGGGATGGGTTGGGCAGCAGAGCTGAAGCCTCCAGCTGTAGGTCCTGTGCCAGAGAAACTTCACCTTTGCCTTCCAGCAAGGTCCACACTAGCCCTAATGAAGATGTATATTGAAGATGATTCCTTTTTGACCTCCTCATCTGCTACACGTACCAATCCCCGTTGCAGGACAGTCGATGCCCACTAGGGTTGAAAGGGAACGGCAGTTGAACATGACCATGAGCTGGCTCCCATGAGCTGCACTCACAGCCTCCGAGCTGCCCGTGCTTCCCTGCCGCCCCCTTCCACGCTGGATTACAGCTCCCATGTATCCACTTGGTGTTTCCACTTCGATTTTGCTGGCGAAGCAGTGAAAGAGGTCAACCCCCTCTGCTGAGAGTGCTGAGGCAGCTTCCTACCTACTGAAGAGTGGAGCTTATCTCCTTGGAGCTCCTTGCGAGTAACCAAGAGCCAGACAGCAAAAATATCTTGGAAATGTTAAAAAAAGAAAGTGTGACAAACAAGACGTGTTCCTGGATACACAGAGCGCCATCCCAATCTGTACTCACAAGGCTGAAAAAATAAAAAGGGCTGCCAGTACGTACTACAGACAGTATTTTATATTATCTCTACAGTGTAGTCCACATCAGCATCCATCACCGAGATACTGATGATGTGCTGTAGGACAGACATTTATTGTCAGCAGGAGATACCCGTTGCAGCTGAAGATTCTGTAATTACTGTTTCTTAGAGTAAATGAAAGATTTATTATTCACATAATAGTCAATGAAGATCTTTTCTGGAGTAGAATAGTGGTTTACTTACAGGCCTTCGTCTGTATGTCACATTGTGTTATGCAAGATTAAATAGTTTAATTTTTTCAAGCTGCGATTTTAGGTAATGTGTGGATTCTCCAGCAGTAATTAAAAGGACAGAGGCTACTTGTACTCTCTGCTGTGCCCTCCCCAGGCAGCCTGGTACAGGGGTACCAGTGGGGACTCTCCCCTCCTACCCAGACAGTTTCTGGCATTATTTCTTTTAACTATGAAACCACAGGTAGAAAAGATTTATATTCTGTTATTGGATAAAGGTCTTCAGCTGAGATCAAAGCAGTTAGCTATAATTGCAGAGAGAAGGTTGCAAAACAAATCCTAATTTATCAGTAGGGATTTTTCACTCTCTTAAAGAATGTACAGCAGGCAGAAGAGATAGGAAGGCAGGAAAAAAAAAATCAATCGTTAGAGAAGCTGCCCTCATTCCCAGTTTTGCCATTAGCTACGATGGAAATCCTAACCATAACATAGAAATCTCAGTGCTGTGTGTTATTACGTGTCTCCCTTAAAAAACACCTTTTAAATGAAGAACAGTGCGTGCACAAAGCCATGGGATCCCACCCTTGCAACGTTTCTGCCTCCTCTCCATCCTCTGCCTCCCAGCTTCTTGCTAAAGCTGAGACCAGATTGTTTAACTCCAGCAGGAACTTCAAGAGAAACCACGGTACCAGAGAGAAGCAGAACATGGCAAAGACTGCAAGATCCATCAACTCCAAACTGAAGATAGACAAAGTCTAATGGGAAATAATTTTCAAGTGAGAGTAATTAATCACCAGCAGGGATTGATGGAGGAGCAGTGGAACCGCTGATGCGTGAAGGCTTTACACCAAAATTAAAAGTTTGATCTAAGGTGTCCAACCTGCAGTTGTGTCCACGCCGCAGAAATTAACAGGTGGAGTCCATCACCTGCCAGATGACAAGGTAGGTCTGACCTCCCCAAAATCCAGGATTTCACAAAACCAGAAAACTATTTCACCAGGAGGGAGCCCCCTCACACCTTCGCGTTTTAAACACTGAGCTCCCCAGCTGCAGGACAGCAAACAAGTGCTGCTCAGCGCAACCGGTCTTCCTTACGGCAGGTCAACATTTGGCCTACGGTTTCCTTTTATTCCTTTCCCACCAAAATAACATCCTCCCTGCATGAAGCAAGTAATGTCAAAAGCAGCTGCTACAAACTGTAACCCGATGGTCAAATGAATCTATGAAGCTGTACCCCCTTGTTTGCACTCCCAAATCCTAATTAGTGCATTTAATTCTCAGTTTAAAAGCCCAGGAGGCACTCTGTCACCACACTAGCACTGGAGGCTGAGACCTACCTCACCTTATCTCCATTGCAGTATCTCAGGGCTACAACATCCACCACGTCATTAAAGCCCCCCATCACCATCCTTAATATACGGAAAATAATTCCAACCTTCTAAAAAGGCAGAGAAATGATCAGCATAACCAGCCCCAAGCCCTGCCGGCAAGAGTTATCAAGCGCGGAGTTGTCCTTGCTGCCCCTCGCTCAGTACCAGCCTTGGCCGTTCAAACCCATCCCTCACGCTCTCCAAGATGTATTGCATGCCATCACAAATCCTGACCGAGTCTCCTGAAGAATTAGTTACTGTGCTGTGGTTTTCACTCCCCTTCTCAGCGCATCCCGAAGGCACCCCTATTTAAGTACCTTCCACTGAAGGCACTCACCAGACCTCCTGCCTCGGTCCATGAGTGTTCCCACCCAGCCACATCTGAGGAGCAACAGCCCCATAGCGGTAAGGACAGGGACTGGACCAGCTGGACTGTTCGGGGAGGAATCGGACCGGTTCATCCAGAGTACAAGTATGTTAACAAAGCTCAGTAGTCATGGCTCCGGTGGGTGGATGCTGAGAATGCTCTCCACTGCATCCCCCCTTTTCCAGCCTGACTCCCATCCCTCCCTTCTCCACGCACTGCCGTGGGAACGTGGTTCAAACTCCCCAGATTTGGAAATCCGGGAGTCGGTGCTGAATCATTAGAAATGCCAGATCTAGACGGTTCCAGGATTTATTTGCTGTCTTATTTGCTATTTTATGTACGTATCCTGCCAACTGGCCTTGCAAAAAGCCCTTCTGAATTCATCTAAACAGGGTCTGAGCTACAGTGACCCACTTGTGGGTCCCCACAGTCACACTTGTATGTGGTTATCCCACCCAGCGAGGTTTGTGCTATCAACAGTATGCGGACAGTGACAGCATTCAATCCAAAACCCAGCCAGATTGGTCTTAAAAGCCCCACACTTTAGCAAAATCACTACAGTGTTGCTCCTCACATTCCCAAATACTCAGCTATTCAGTGCCTAAAACCACTGTCTCCCCCCCAGCCCCATCCAGTGAGATTCCTGGGAAGCGGCGCGCTGCGGCTGCCAAAACAAACGAACAGGAGCTAAATTAGCGACAGCACAATAAATACATCCCCAAAACGAATTAAAAACCCCATGTTAACTCCCAGGATTGCAACAAGCTGCTGCGTTGGTGATAAAACCTTCACAAATGTGACTGCACAGCCGGGTCCCTCTTCCTCCCCTGCATGCAGCAGAGTCCAACCTGCAGCTCTGTAAAACAAGCATCTACGAGGATTTTAATTTATGCTTCCTCAATTACAATAAATCATATAAACGAGGGGCAACAAGAAAATCTCCCTTTTGAAAAAAACTCGGCACCCTCTGGACCTGTGAATGCCCCCCACAGCCCACCTCGGTGCAGCCACCCGGGATCTTCTCAACGTTACAAGATAAATAGGGATGGAGACCCCAAACATCCTTGGTCCCAGCGTGTTGCCCTGGTTCGGCAGAGGATGAAGGAGAAGAAGCAGTGTGATCCATCCGCTGGCAGACAGGCACCGCCCCTCCGCGGAAGTTTTAGACCGAATTTTGGTGTCACACAAACTGTTGGGACCAGGCTGAATTCCCACTTGTGAACGTACCGTGGGAGTTTGACCATCACTTAAGCAGTTCTTCAGCGCAGGAGAACAGCAGAATAAACCAACGGGGAAAAGAGAAAGCACATCCATCATATACTTGACCACCCAAACAACAAGGTAAAAGGGAGGGAATAAAGAACAATATTTTCCCCTTTTACCTCAGCCTAGCATTAAAAAGACAAGATACATTCCTAACTATAAGCCTCTATGAATGAAAAACTGGCAGAGTCAATAAAATGTGAAGTAAACCTAATTCATTTTTACTATATGACCTACTTTCGGCAGGTTTTGATTCACATGAGCGGCCAGAGCTTCAAGGTGGTGATTCGGCAAGGTCTGTTCATTAAAGTCATTCTTTTCTTTATGGCTTTCAGCTTCAAGGGATAAGAAAACACATTTCTGTCAGAGGCATTCTCCAAAAAAAAAGTCCCCTCGGCACAAATCTCACAGCAGCCAGGGAAAAAAAGGGATACGAATGTAAATGCTGTTTCAGAACCAAAAGATAATGGGAATGAAGAAAGTCTTAATTGCCAGAGGTAATGCCCGCTCCACTATCCTCAGACACCCGCCAGGTCCCACCTGAAGCCCTGCGGGGCCAGCAGGGATGCGCTGGGGGGGACCAAGGCGACGGTCCCCCCTCCTTGAGCATCGCCTTGCTGCTGGGGGGGGACGGGGACTCACCGCCCTCCCAGCCGGCACGGATCCCCACCTGCCCCACGAAGGAACAACAACATTGGTGCCCTTCACTCTGACAGACCCCGATGCGACCCGAGGGAGTGGGGCTGGGAGCCCGTACCACCGCCCTGGCAGCAGCAAACCCCCTCCTGCCCTCTCACTCTTTGAGAATTGATACAGCCCTGACAGCTTAAAAATTACTATTGTTTTTCCCCATCTGCACAGAAAAAAAGGAAGAAAGAGAAAAGGAATTTGAAATAACCTGCTGGCTCTTAGTTCTTCACCACCCTCAACTAGTCCCGGAGCAGTAACTGGGACTGGATCTCCAATAAAACGCTGCAGAAAGTCATGTCCCATTTTGATTCGAGCATCCCCGCGCCGCAGCAGGGGTGTTGCAGGGTCTCCTCGGCCACCGTCTGTGCCAAAGGAGAAGGCTTTCTTCTTTATGGTACACCTAAACCTGTCTGTCCCTGCCTTACATACCCATGCAGTCTCACGGGAGAAAAAAGTAATATAATTTCATCTCCTGACCACGTGAGGGCCAGTAGAACAAAGGGGAGCACAGTTAACTTGGATCAGGTTTGTGGGCACAAAACGCTTCCCCAATATTCACCCTCAGACACCCAAGCAGCCCCATTTGATTTCAAAAGGGCTGTTCCTATGCTTGGGCTGAGCACGCAAACAACCACATTAGGGACTAACAGGGACAAGGCTGAGCCAGTTGTTGTCATATAACCATGGAGGTGATCTCCTTTCCTCACTGCAACACCAGGCAAGCTGGATGCCTCCCCTCCCCACAGCCCAAAATAGGTGAACCTGCAGGGACTTGAAGTTAAGCAACAATAGTTCTTTGCTTTGTGAGCAGATATCTCATTCTTTTCAAAATAATGTGTTTCGACCTTTTTTAGAGGCCAGCCATGGCGGAGGGGTAGCTATTCCTGAGCAGCATCCCTATTCCCTGCGCTGCCCAGGATCCCACGGGGCAGGGAAGGATGGATAAACACACGGATGCCCAGTCCCAGCTTCAAGCACCTCCGACAGCATTATCAAAATTAGCAAGAAGCAGTATTTTGACAAAGGCTGTGGATGCCATACTGGGACAACGCGGCTCTGCAGCCGAGGCTGGAGCACGCCACTGCTCAGCAAAGTCACAGAGATTGGTTACAGGCCCTTCAGAAGAATCTGCCAAAATAACAGTAATTAGAAAATAAGCGGTGCATTTCTGTGCCCTCACATGCCGCCGGCTAACAGCTTCGCTCCGTCACCTCCGCAGCCGCTGGCAATTAGCGGCTCCCGCAAAGGGCGCTCCCGCGCTCCTCCAGGAGCAGAGATGCTCAACCTCGGGCCAGGGCGCAGGGGCAGAGGAAAGGCATTTGGCTGAGAAAGGAGAGCCGTGGAGGACCTCCCATTAACTCTCTCCATGTCCAGTGAGGAAAGCTCGCTGGGAAAGCGGCAGCTCCTGCTGCAGAGACACGTTAAAAACAAAGTAAAACCCCCAAATGGGAACCAAAGCTCAAAAATAGTGCATATTTCCCAGACAGGTATTGTGTTAGATGTATGTCTTGGGACAAGAAAAAAAAAAATAAAGTCAAGAAGAAAAAGAAGTTAAGTTTTTCTACCAGGAAACCATCATTTGAATGTTTTGGGTCAGAAGAGTTTCCTTCCCCCATCACCAAAGCAAAGGATCTGGGAGAAAACATCCCTCTTGCAAAAAGGGGGGAAATTTCTGGGTTGAGCTTAGAGAATGAAGCAATAAACCCTCTAAAGCTCAACCGAATAAAACACCATGCGAGCTTGCAGGCAGAGCTGAGACTGACCTTTAAGCCTGGCCTGGCTAACCCCAGCCTTCTCATAAGGAAGATTAAATAAAAATACAAAATCATGCCCTGTGCCTTGGGGTTCTGATGGACACAAACACCCTCCCGGCATCAGCCCTGGCTTGCCAACAGTCAGCACGTGTAAGCATTAACTTACTTCCGTCACCTTGAAGCAAAACACGCAGCTACACAAATGAGTATTTTTCATATTTTGAATGCAGTCGGGGTATTATTCAAAAATAAGTTGCTGTCGGCCTCCTAGGAGACATGAAAAGGTCACGGAGCAGGCTGCAGAATATTTTCCCAGCCTTCCTCTAAAATATTTAAACCTACATGATTTCTCTATTTTAAGGTCTTCTTTGGGACTTTTTCACAAAAGTTCAAAAAAAAAAAATAAAAATCATCAATTAAAGTGAAAGCGCTTCACAAAAGGAGGACATGTAAGGACAGCAAGAGTCAGGCAGGAAAATAGATTTCGGTACTTCTATGAACTCTGGCAGCAAAGAGACAGGCAGATGGAAGGAGCAGCGAGGGAGCTCAGCGCAGCTTATCGTGTCCATGAACCCGGCAGGAGGGCACCCGTGCCACCCAGCGCCGGGCACCTCGCTCCGGCGCCACAATTACTGTTCCTCGATGTCACCGCTTTTCGCGGCCGGAGGCGAAGGATAACCCTGGGTGGGGATGTAGGGGCTGGTTCGGGCATCGCCTGCGGCACACGCAGGAGATGGGGGCCGGGGGGGT
>NW_009648255.1:6359786-6371640 GCF_000708025.1 Charadrius vociferus
CCGGCCACAGCCGAGAACCAGGTGGGATGGGGACCTTTATTTTCCACTCCTTCAACCTCAGAAACTCCCTGAAGGAGATCTGCTAGCTCTCTTAAAGCCGCAATAACAAAGCAGGTTTTCAGCGTTTGATTCACGACACTGACTCAGGCTCTAAAAGCCTTTAATTTTCCCATTAGCTCCCAGCTAACGCGGTGTCTCCAACCTCACCAGTGGGTTCCTTTGTGCAGGGACTCAAGTAACCTCTGGCACGGGCTGAAGACATTCTTTTTCTCCTCCTTTCACCTTAAGTATTAGAGATTGCATTTTTTTAAATATTAAACTAAGTTCACGGAGCCAGGAAGACTAAGTCCCCCCCCCTGCGGCACTCCTGCTGACACCTATGGCAACACGCCTGCCCAGAAGGTGATGGGAATGGGTTCCATGTGTTGTTCTCCAGGTACCATAGCCCAGTGCAAACCTTTGTGCTATGAGACCATTTCTCAGGACAACATTTGATGAAGATGCAAGCTGGGAACGTGCTCCAGCTGCGACACGGTGGACCAAGTCACAGCTAACATGGCCATCGGTGTTGCGGTTAGATGTGCAAAAGCGCCAGGGCTTGAAAGGGCGAAGTTGTCTACATCATCCACGTTCAGTGTTTGCGTAGGACCCACCATGTCCCAGCTTATGGGAGGAGCTCAGGGATGGCACCAAAGGTAAGTGTTCATTGTGAACACACCATAAAAAGAGGTATTTGAAGCTATTTAAAAAGAGCAGATGCCACCCAGCTTTGAACAGCTGATGGACACAGCCTAGGCAGGCACAAACAAATGCTTTAGGTCTTACCACCACTGACAGGCAACAGCTCAAGTCAACTGGGTAATTCAGTCTTGTCCCCCCATCTCAGCTGCTGGCAGAGGGGTTGATGGAAAAAAAAAAAAAGAGGTTTGTCCCATTTCAACAGCCTGTACGGGCCACAGACACAGAGACGAAGATGCCACCAGCAGCGCAGAGCCAGGCCAGGATCTGCAGAAAGAGGTTTGCGGCTCTGACTGGCAGCTACGGTTTCCGTGGTTAAGCTTTCATCCAGAAGTCAAAGCTACCTGCATACAAAGCGAACTAAATCAGTTTTAAACAGTGCACCCCGCAGCACTACACAGTCACCTTCCTCTTTAGCAAAATGCTGCTCTTCACAGATGCCTTCTGCTTGTTCAGATCTAAGACATGTTGGTGTCCTCCGTAAGAGACCACAGCCGGCGCCAGGCCCTGTGAATGCACAGATTGTGTGTGACACCACCAGAAACCACCCTGGGTCCAGGTAACCTGTGTCCACAGCTGCCCTCTCACCCAGGTCCCTTTTATCAGCTCTTCAAAGCATCCCCCGATTCTGCTAAATGTGACCTCGTTCCTACGCCGGTCAAAATACAATTTGTTAGCAGCAATTCTGCACACAAGTAGGCTTCCTCCTCCGCTGCTGAAGACAGACCAACGTCTCTGTAGGACCTTAAGTCCTGCAGGGACCACAGCCAAATCTGCAGCTACCGAAAGGGCCTCCCTCCCTTCTACTGTTTGTACCAGAAAAGGCTCTTTGGAGGATGGAGCAACTGGAAAGCTCACTCCCTCCAGCTAACAGCCTTCTCCATACTGAATGTTGAACAGAAGATGCGGGCTGAGAGTCATCTTCTTCTCAGCAGCAGTAATGACCCTCCTTCCTTGAGGACTCGGGGTCGGCCAGACAGAGGGCATCCGCTATAGGATGGGCTGTGCACATACGGGACACGTATCTCAGGTGAACGGAGTAATCTGGATACTTTGGTGAATGAGTTGGTGCTTACCCGAACGCATCCTGCAACCCTCACACCTCTTAACCTGTTTGCTAAATACAATGTTTTCTGCTTCAGTTGCACCTTTGCTTTTTCCTCCCAGTGAATCTCTTTTCTTTCACAGTATTTTCCCCACTTCCATTCCTTTCACTAAAATGGGCAGTATATCTTCTGGTAGCCCCTAATGGTGGGCATCAATAAAACATGACCGGCCTTCGATGTCTTTTGTTTTCCAGTCAAACATTTATTTGCTTTCTCCCTTTCAGTACTATTTTCCTCTACGCCCCGGCTCAGCTGGGGGACTTCTGCATCACCGCTGCCGGGCTGACATCATTTAGATGGATGTTGAGGGACCGGTCCCCCCTGAGAGCTGCCTTACTCCTCCATCATTTGGAGGTGCTCATCTATTACACACATTTCCCTTTACATTTTCCTTCGCTGCTCTAACTAAATATGAACATCCCCATCAGAAGCATTGTATTTGCTACACATTTTTAGGTACCTCTGCTCCACACCGTTTTATTAGAAGCCTTTGTACCCGTTAAGGCCTCAAAGAATGAGTGCCAATGGCCTTTTGTAGGTTAATCCACAAGAGATCAAGAGAGTGCAAGACATTCTGTCTATTCAAATTACTCATTTTACAGTATAATAGTATGAATATTAATATTGTCCATTGAAAAAGTGTGTTAATTAGGATGCTGGCAATTTTCTGGACCACTGCCACCCAAAGTAAGCACTCAGTACGTGACTATTCAAGCAGAGGTCCTGAATCACTGTTAACAACAGCGGCACGCTCAGTTCCATCGCAAGAGCCAAATAACCAAAATAATTAATGAGGCAGCAACCTACAGAGGGTTAACGTTACTTATTTTTCCTCTACTAATTTCAGTTATTGCCCTTCCTAGAAAAACAGTATTTAGCCAGACCACAAATAATTTGCATCGCACA
This sequence comes from Charadrius vociferus, assembly GCF_000708025.1. Classification (NCBI taxonomy): domain Eukaryota; kingdom Metazoa; phylum Chordata; class Aves; order Charadriiformes; family Charadriidae; genus Charadrius; species Charadrius vociferus. Next base: position 6,362,537 of record NW_009648255.1, read on the forward strand.
CATGTGCTAGCTGCTAGGAGGTTTAAGCAAACAGAACAAATGCCTCATTAATAACTAAGCGCCAAGAAATGCAGGAGGAATTTTGTACCAGACTACCGAAAATCATAGTAGCTTATTCTTCTGATGCTCGCCTTAGATTCAACACTATGTTCCTTTGATAAGACCAGTGTGGGCAGATGAGAAAACGGAGAAGGCAAGGTCCACGTATGTACAAGGAGGACACGCACCTGGGAGATCTTTATAGTTCATACACAATTTTCTTATGCAAGTAAAGCTTCCATGAGCTCAGGATGAGGCCTGGTCACCGATACGTTAACAGCACAGAGATGATCTTTAACAGACACGGTATTCCCCCTTTCCAGTTTCTGTGTCTATTTTTATCCAGCTGCACGGGTGTGCGATCTCCACTGTAGTCTGCGGATCTCAAGGTTAATCTTCATTTTCTGCTGGCAAAATGAAAGGTCAGCTACGGAGCAGACACCCGCAAAGTCTCCCAGATGTCCAGGTATTTACGGACCTGATGGACTGGGTGTCAGCAAGCACCTCGCCACAGAGGAAGCAAGCAGACATGTGGTCCTGTGTAGCCCTGACCCCAGGACACCACCACCGGTTCCCCAAAATGCTTGAGACTTGCAAACATATTTTTCTTCCACTACGGAATAAAGCCCAAACCTTTTGGAAATTTTTACAAGAATGAGATTTGCATCGAACAACCCCATTTGAATGAAAAGCCCACAGGTTTTGGTTGGCTATGGTGTTTCCCCAAAGTGGAGGAAAAGCACATTAGAGGCCTTGGACCTTGCTTGTTCTGCTTCAGGGGAAGTATTTTCCTTTGGGATCACTCTAAGTTGGGAACATTAATCCAAATTTCCCCACCTGTGAAGCCACTGCCATGCTTATAAAGGGTTGAGTCCCTCTCCTCCTCCTCAGAGTTGCAGCCAAACCCTATTTTCACAAACTGGGTTTCTGAGCATGGTGGGACTGACAAAACTGGCAGTATCACCATCTTCACTGCATTAAGAAATGCTAATTTTGGCTCATATCCATCAGCCAAGAGATCCAGTTTCTCTTGCAGGACCTTCAGCAAAGCTTCCTAGCCCTATTAACCAAAGCAGAAATTTGAAAACATCTGCCAAGACACAGGGACTTCATTTTCAGAAGCTCTCGGCGCCCTGACCCGCAGGGTATGTCAGCAAAAGAAAGAGGTCTACCAGCATAGCTGAAGGTCAGGTCCCTTTTTGCCTCAGTGTAAACTAGGGCATCTAAAATTAGAGCAGACTTCTGCGAGCGTGGATGACCAGGGCCTCTGGATTTTGGATTCCCAGCCTGTCACATGGGGCTGCAGAAGATATTTTGCATGTGCATGTACACACACAGGCATGGGGTGAGAGAGAGGTTCCAACACAAGCGATTTTGAGCTGTTGAAGACCATCAGTTGGAAGCAGCTGCAGAAACCTCTGATAATTCCCCAGGTTACGGAGCACTTTGCTGCTTAAATCTCTCCCTGGCTGGAGCTATCGCTTGTCACCCACCAAAAGCTAATCCTCTTTTTTTACTGATCTCACCTCTATCTTCTCTTTTCCCTCCCTCTCCCTACACGCGCAAAGCACCTTTAATCTTAATTTCAGATGTACTTTTCACGATGCTGCAGATGTGTTATCTGCAGCTGACAGTATTCGCCACCTATTTCTCCTTAAAGGACACTGCTTGACCTTGTAACAGCTTCCATGCCTCCAGCTTTAGAGGCTGAGCCTTTCTATTTGAATGGATCACAAGTAATCACTTCTCTGTATCCATTATTAGCAGTGAACCAGCTACCCAGAGAGCTCCTGCTTTGGTGGTTGTTTTTTTTTTTTTTTTTTTTTTTTTTCCTCCAAATGCAGCATTTTTCCCAGGCAGAGACGTATTATGGCAATTCAGACACTGACAACTGTGTAAATCACACCCAGGCAAAAGTTATTGATGACCTCATTCCAGTAAAGTATGAGATGATCAGACTGCCCCACGGTATTTTGATCATCTGAGAACCCTGAAATTGAAAGTCGCAGGCTCCATTTTGCTTGGAAATCTAACAAAAGGCATTTACTGTGACAAAAGGCACTTAGAGCATTTCTCTTAAATTATCTCATTTCACACCAGCAGTAACAAATACTCATTTTCCTTTATTAATACACTCTCCTTGCCCATAACCATTCTCATTTTTCTAATTTTGAATTAAAATGCTTTCGAGTTATTGATCTCTTCTGCTAGAAATCTTTTCTTCTGCTTTTATTAGTTCTTGTACACAGCCTAATTTTAACGGTAGGAACAGCGCATCCAACACAACCACCTTTCTAGCAGACCCGTCTCCCGGGAGTCGACGCGATTAATCTCTCCCGTGCAAGACAAGTCACGTTCTCCAGTCCCAGCTCCTCCACACCGCCAGCGTGCTTAGACCGCCATTCTCACATCTTTTATTAAATTATGCAATTAGCTTGGTTTTTTCCTCAAGTGCCTATTCACAACCTGTTTGGGAAGTGCCTTCCCAAACAGGTTGTCAACGGTCACCAATAAGGGACCACGAAAAAAACCCCCAAACCAACGCTTGAAGTGTACGCTTGAGCTTTCAAGACCATTTGCTCTTGCCCACCGTCAGATCTCTCCCTGCACCAACTCATCCATGAGCTCACCCACCCCAAGCGATATTCCCCAGTATGGGAATGGGGCTGAAGGCAGTAATTAGCAGCGGCTAAGATGCGCGCTGACCAAGCTATGCCGGGAGCAGCATCCTCTCCTCCCCAGGGATGCAGGCTGTCCTCACAGCCCGGCCGGGGCTTCTGCACCCTCCCCCAGGACACATCCCGCTGCCGGGGGCTCAGCCGGCACGAGGGATGGGGCTCGCAGGCTGTTCTCCCCGCAAACACCATCTTCCCCCCACTGTACTTAAAGCCAACTGGCGACACACTGAGTTCTCACTAAACACAACCCTCCCAGGCACTGTATCACAGGTTTACGGCTTTTTCTAGGAGAAAGGCGACAGGTTTGGAGGAAGAAGGCTCCTCTTCGTCACGTGGGCTAGCCCAAAATCGTGCGCCCTTTGGCTAATCCGTGTCCCTCGCTACGTGACCTTGCAGGCTGCTGGCACCGCTCGCCACGCAAGCCTCTATCTATCTGCTGCAGAACAGCATGGGAAAGGCACCAGTTTTCCTCCACCGTGATGAGTTTCAGCTAATACAGGCAGATGCAAAACAAAAAAACAAAACCCACAAAAAAAACCCAACCCCAAAAACCTTCAAGTTAGCCATCAGGGAGATGGCAAGCTGGAGGTGCAGCCCCAGCGCAGCACTGTAGCGTTTAACCAGGGTGAACAAATGCGCTGTACGTACTCTGCAGCAAAGCTAAAAGCAGATGATGGCGAGAGCCCAAGTCAACCCAGGCCAAAGACGCCCCCGCGGCTGCAGAGCACGCCTCTCCCTGCCCTTATCAAGCAGAAAGCTGTACCCCGGATCCCCCGTGCCCCGCACATCCTGGCATGCCACCAAATCCATTTACAACCCGCTCCGTCCATGCTGGCTTTTAAAGGTTAGAGCTCGGATCCAACTGTCCCCGTGGGGATTGAACCCCAGCGGTCATTGCTGGGGCGGGGGACATGCCCTGGATCACCTCCTAGCCAAGCAGCATCCTTGTGGTACCCACTGCCCCACCTGGGCCCCCAACTCCATGGATGCTAAAGGCAGAGTACCCCCAACCACACCACGACGGCCACAGCTCGGTTATCCCAACGTATGCTACTGTTAGTCAATTAAAAAAAAAATAAAATATATACATACACACACACACAATACTGGAGGAGCTCTTTCAGTAGATGCTCAAGGGACCAGCTCGCTGCTATAGGATTTTTAAGCAGATCCTAAGCATCTCCCATGACACCGGCAGGATTCACCCTTCGGCAGCAGAGATCAAGACTTTGTTTTTTTTGTATTTTGGGCAGTTTCGTGACTACAGCAAACATTTTTGCAAAGTCCAAAAGGGCAATTTTACACCGCGTTTCAGAAGCCCACTCCGCTAACACAGGTTTTCCATTTTCTTTTGCAAACTACCCCTCGCCTTAGCCCTACTGGCATTCGGATACACAATTCGCAATTCATCTGGAACAAGCTATTTACAGAAATTCTGCTGAATTGGCTGTCTTTCTATTAGTTATGTAGAGAAGAAAAGCTTTGGCCTCGATCCTGGACCTGCTGAATTAAAGTGTGAAAGAGAAAAATCTCTGAAGCACAGGAACATGAAGGCATTTCCACCGCGCGCCAGCAGGACTGCCCACTTCGGCTGTAACCATAATTGCTCCAGCAAAACAAGAGACTAATGGCAAGTCCACTGGTATTTGCAATTTTTCCTGAACCCTGATGGCTGCTTACATGTGAATTTCTCCTTCCATAAAACATAAAGATGCGTTTCCAGCCTTTCATGTCGTCCCTAAGAGCTTCAAACTCTAAAGAGGTTTTTATGTACCAGGCGGTGAGGGGGGAGGTCGGCTGGAGACTTCTGAATGCTCAAGTTAGACACTTAATGAGGCATCATATTCCCAACTAATGGTTTTGCTCAGGGACAAATTGCAACACCAAGGAAAGTATTAGCATAAAGACTTATCAACTGCAAGATGTGCCGGAGCAGAAACATCCCATCTTTTCAAAAGGGGATTCAAAGCAGGAAAAAAAGAATAAGCTGGAAGCACGAAATGGCTCCTCATCTGCATCTCACGGTTGCGAACGTGGGGCTGTCCCCAGAGACCCCAGCAGGAGAGATGATGGTCTCTCCCAGCACATCCCCTCCGCTCGCTGGACCTCAGCACCGGCACCAGCAGCAGGCCAGAGCCCAGGGATGCTGAAGCCGAAGCCCAGGGATGCCGGTGCTGGAGCCCAGGGATGCCACGCTGTGCTGGTGACTCCCACAGATGCCACCAGCTGCTCAAAACTTGGAAAACCACACCACAGGTGAAGGCTCAACTCCTCCCTACTCTTCATAGAGATTTCTCCTTTGCCATACAGGACCTAGTAGGACTGAACATGGACATACAGATGTCAGAAAACGTGGGCAGAGACCTGATCAATTAACGAAAAAATGGGATTGCTACCATGAACATCGCATTGCAGTGACGTGCTTTTCTTTCTGCTTCTCAGTGTGAAGCCAACCAGCTTAATTCGGGGCAGAGGTAAGTGCAGTACTGCTCCGCACGGCCATGCCTCGGCCCTGGCTCTGCAGGGACACATCTGTCCTGTGGAGTTTAAAAAAATAAAAAAGTAAAGAAAAAAAAATCTGCTTAAATGTTTTTTTGTCACTGAGGTTAACGTGTTCAACCCCTCCTCAGCAAGCCACCTATGATTTTTTCTTTTAAATGCAAACCAGCACAGCCACACAAGAGTGACCCAGCTGCAGGCAGACGGACCCACCAGCCCAGTGCCCTGGCCATTCCACCCTCACCGGGAAAGTCAAGGACAAATGGACAGGGAGAAGAAGCCTTGGAACAAGCTCCAAGCTTTCCTTTCCAGCCCTCTGTCTGGCACCCTTACCACTGCTTACCATTACAACAGGGTTTCTGGAGGAGGAGCTCGGATGAGGGCTCAGCAGCAGAGGCTCCCACCCAAACCCACCCCAACCCACCCCCTCGGGGCCCCCCGGCAGGAATCCCCGCAGACACCCCGGGGGTTGCTTGCCCAGATGGAGGAACCACCCTGAAGTTCCCACACCAACAGTTATTTCATGGAAAACACAATGCCAACCTGCGAGGAACCAATCACACCTTTTAATTAATCAGGAGGCATCCACAAGTTAATTTTTTTTTTTTTTTTAAATGTAGCTGTTTTACTGTATAAGCCTGATCTCATTCGAGCTAGATATCATGCAGACAAACATAAAATACATTTCTTCACACTGACCCTGTTAATAACTATTTCTCGAGGGAGTAGAAGAACTGTAACGAGCTAACACCATTTGTTTATTTGGAACTCAATAGCTAGACTTACTGAAAAAATACCCCCACCCAGCACTAGCTGGAAAAAAAATTACAGAATTACATCAAGCTAAGGCAACATCCACTGAAACGCCACCAGACGAGAGCGCGGTGCATTGCCTGTTCCCTGCAGCCAAGGTGAAGCATCACCTCCAGCACGAGAAGCGTATCGCGCTCATGGGTCTTGCCCAGATAAGGAGCTTCTGCCTCTTGATCTTTAATGCCTGTGGAGAGCTAACAAAGTCAGCACAGCTCCCAGGCTGGGCTTGTGGGCAGCTCTATAAAATTAACTATGGACATGTGAAATCCAGTTCTGTCCTTTATGCAACACTCTCCCCTCCACAGCTCCCATTTTTAAATACAATGGGTTGGATTACCTCCCTGTCCCTCTTCGCTCCTGCACGCCCAGGTCACTTCATGTATCATTTGCCATCAGGTTCAGCTTCACAGTGGATTAAAAAAACCCTATCAAACAAACAAACAGACAAAAAACAACAAAAAACACCCGCAGAAGACTTCATTTTGGAAACTCACTGCCACAGGTTGCAAGTGCCATTATAAAACAGTAGAAACCAGAGCAGAGCAGCACCCCTCCCACTCTGGGGTGCTCCTGCTGCTGTGGCCCTTGGTGAACCACCACCCCCCCCGCCAACCACGCAACTGATGTAACCCAACAACTCAGGAGGATCCTGCAGTCCCCAAGTCCAACCACTGTGCTTGAGCAGAGATTCATAGCAAGAGAAAGCCCACCAGCCCCAACCCAGCACCTGAAATTCTCATCCCCTTGCAGACCTGCAGGCCATAGGGGAGTCTCCTGGATGCACCCCGTACCTCACGTCACCTCTGCTGGGTCTCCCAGGCTGAGCAATGCAGATGGTAGCTGGATGCCCAGGTACATCACCACTTAGAGACCCAAAGAGCCTGACCAAAGCCAAGGGACCTTGACCAACCTCAAGAGCGGCCACACAAGCACAGACCAGCCTGACAACTCACTTGGACCAGGTTCTTCTAGGGAGCTTGAAGACCTCTAGGCAGTGACACATGAAAAAGGAGCATGTACCAACATTTCTTCTTTAAAAGCACTGCCCTGCTCCACTGGAAAGCAAAAAATCTTGCAGGGAGAGGAGAAGTTCACAGAATTCACAGAATTCACAGAATTGTTAGGGTTGGAAGGGACCTCTGGAGATCATCTAGTCCAACCCTCCTGCCAGAGCAGGGTCACCTACAGCACATTACACAGGACAGCATCCAGGCGGGTTTTGAATGTCTCCAGAGTGGGAGACTCCACCACCTCTCTGGGCAGCCTGTTCCAGTGCTCCACTACCCTCAAAGTAAAGAAGTTCCTTCTCATGTTAAGATGGAACTTCCTATGTTCAAGTTTATGCCCATTACCCCTCGTCCTATCACTGGGCGCCACTGAAAAAAGACTACTCCCATCCCCCTGGCATCCTCCCATTAAGTATTTGTATGTATTAATAAGATCCCCCCTCAATCTTCTTTTCTCTAGAAAAAGAAGTTTGAGAACACAAACATCAACACACAGGTCTCTAGCTCAGCCCATGGTAGATGACCACCAGCATGGACTGGCCACAGCTTGGGGGGGGCTTGCAGGATGAGCCCCCAGCACACTGCCCTTGCCTGGGATGTGCAGTGCCGAGCACACAGATAGGAGGCTGCACACCCATGGGCAGGCATTGACCCCCGCATCCCTGGCACCTCGCCATGCTGCTGGTACCACACAGGACTCCCTGGGCTGGACCACCACAGCTCATGCTAACGAAGGCTCAGGTTCCCCCGCATCCCTCTCCAGCTGATTGCAGCACGGTTTGAAGCCCTAATTGACCTCCTTCTCAGCCACCTTCATAGGGAACTGAGGGGGATGAAGGCTTGGGGACAAGGGCAGTGTGGTAGGGACGTGGGGATGGAGTTGGGCTCCTAGCCATACACTTCCACAAGCGCATTCAAACACAAAGATGTAGACACCTAAACATACAAGAAAATGTAAAGACCTCAACAACAAAATTACGCCAATCTGCCATTCTTATGCGAGGGGAGGAAAAAACCCCCACAACATTTGGAAGCAGGCTGTGTTTGCTTGGCACTTTCCATCTTTAGGTAATTAGTGTAAAGGGCTTCCCAGGTAAACCTAAGAATAATCTGCAGATTTCAAGAGACACACACTTCTCACTGCAGCGAGCCTTCAAAGCATAACCAGGAGAAGATACAGAGCTCCAAGCAGCTCCCCGTAAGCATTGCTTGCCTTCAAGTCCTCAGAGCCAGCTGCAAGTCACGCTGCATCAAAATTTGAAAAGATATAAAAAATGACAAGCAAGAAATGTCTCTGAAGACAAACACTCCAGCAACCATGAACGCCTCGAATACACAGCCTGAGCCGACGTTCACAGGCTACTGCTCCCCCATCCCCTTCTCTAAACCTTCCAAAATGTCCTCTCCTGCCTTCTTGGCTGAGAGTGGCACCTTCAGAGCCGGGAGGAACAAAATACCTCCCGGCTCTGAAACCTACTTTGCAGTGCTTCTTTGGATTGTTTTGCTCGGCTGACCTACTAACAGCTAACGACTGCTGTACACGGCTCCTCTGGGATCCAGCCTCTCCCCCAATCTTTTGTTTTCAAAATGTTGGTGCTGAGGTACCCAGCACACCATCTCCTCATAAATGCCTTTCCAATGCTGGTACCACCAAGCAACTCCCAGCTCTACCCCCAAAACCACCCTGGCGTTGCCCTCTTTCTGATTTTATGGGAGGAGGACAGGGATGGGAAAGGAGAAGAGAGGAGTCATTTACCAAAGGCTACCAGAGAAGACCGCAACAGCGGGAACTTGGCCCTAGGCTTTCTATACGCTGCCTTAAACTCCAATTCACTACACTAACCCAATGCTCTTTGAATACTATAAACAAGTCAACAACAAAAATCAGTAGGTACCAGCTTCTACTCAGAGCAAGACGCTCCTAATCTGCTGCCCTGCAACCCAGGGTTACCATTGGATTGAAATATTCTAACAGCAAATGCTTTTTGTAATCCACCCAAGCCTCACAGCATCCATACTTCACCCACTGGCCGTGACCGCACCTTCATAATATACTACGTACTATTGT
>NW_009648255.1:6371707-6408099 GCF_000708025.1 Charadrius vociferus
TTTCACATGGAATAACCCCGATTCCGAAAAGCTGGCTATTTTCTAAACAGCTCCCTCCACACCCCCATCTCCCAGGCTGAGCAATGCAGATGGTAGCTGGATGCCCAAGTACATCACCATGAAGAGACCCAAACAGCCTGACCAAAGCCAAAGGCCTTTGCCCAACCTCAAGAGCGGCCGCCCAAGCACAGACCAGCCTGACAACTCACTTGGACCAGTTTCTCCTGGGGAGCTTGAAGACCTCTAGGCAGCAAGTCTTCTCAGACCTCAGTATTAATTACAGTCCCTTGTGTACACATCCTCCTCTTCTTCCCAGATTGTTCTGCTGCACCTCCACTCGCATAGAACAGGCCACACGTCCAGCATCACTGGTCCACAACCATGAAACCTATGGATACCAGGGCTGTACAATGCATGGACCCGCTTTAAGTGTCCTCACAGGAGACCTGAGGAAAGACGGAGTTCCCTGCCCAGTCATTCCTATGGAACAGAAGGTGGCACTGGAAATGGCGCTTGCTCTGCATACCTCTGCAGAGCAGTTGCTTGCACGGAGCATCTTCTAATCCCTACAAATCAAGGAGAGGACTCTCCCTCCATCCCCATCCATGCCCGGCACCCACGCAAACAGCGCTGCAAGACCCACCACCGTGTCCCTCATGCTCTGCAGCGTGCCGTTGACTTTGCTTAGTCTTCAAAGGCAGTCCCCTCCCTCCCCCCATGCCACTGCAGATATTTTTTTTGTCCTGTGAAACTGTGCAGCATTTACAGAAGCAGAGCACCCAGCAACGCAAGGGAGAGTGGGCAAAGGACACTTCGCAGACGCATTGGTCTGCTCCTGACCTTCACCCTGCCCTCTCCCATCACTAACTCCGGGCGGGGGAAAGGGAACAAAGATTAAGAGAGGCAGTACAGGAACATTTTTAATCACCTTTCATAACCTGCGTTCTATAGGATTGAAATGTGAAAAGCACCTTTCCCTTATATTATTCAGAAAGCAGCGAAGTTAATGTGACATATTGGTGCGTAGGTGTGTGTGGGCTGGTTTCTTGGGGGGAGGGAGGGCTGAGGGCTCTCTCTGTGTTTCAGAGAAATGAAGCAGCACAAGATGTACCAGTTGCTCTGGTAACAAAGCTTTTGCCTTTTTCTCTCTCTCTCTCTTTTTTTTTTTTTTTTTTTTTTTTTTTAAGAGAGTGAAACATCATTTTAAGCATTTTCCAGTTAAGCCTTCCGAAGCCTGCATGGCAAAAACAATTCCCCGTTTCAGAAACATCCCCCCCACCCCTATTTGAGTCAGCAAGGAAAGGACCTTCTCTTTGAGAGATATTTTAGCATCGTTGGGAAGCTGATAGAATTGAGGTCGCCCGTTTTCCTCCTGATAACGCTAGCATGCATTATCACACACCAGTATGCCAGCCCAGCCCCCTCCCGCCACCCAGTAAGAGCCGATAAGAAGCCCAGCACCAACCCAGAGCCGGTGCCTATGGGAGCAGTGGAGAACCCCCACCCTGGCGAGCATCCTCATGCGCCGGCACCGCTGTCCTCTCCGCCAGCGCGGGGACCCATCCCAGCGGAAACAATGACTTAATATTTAATACTGTGCTTGTAATACGGAAGGATTATAAAGCAGCTTGTAAGTCTCGTAAATCCATTCACACTTGCATGGCCCTTACGCGACCTTGAAGATGGCGGGTGGCTGATGCCCGCCCACTCCGGTCCATATCTGGACGTGGATGTGAGCGGTCCTGGCCACCACCAAAACCATCCCAGCGGAAAGAAGAGCCCTGGATGGGGCAGGGCAGCTTGGCTGTGGTTAAGTGCAGGGTGGTTCCCTGTCTCAGCCCAACGGAGAAGGCTCTTAGAGCAGCACCAGAGCATGGGGAAAGCTGAGGAACTACCCAAATCGGAGGGGACCAACCCCTCACGCGTTTGCCTCAATCTGTGGTGACCATCAGACCCTGATGAGGGACGGCTATATGCACACACACACGTAGTTACGCTCAGCCTGCCCTGCCACGTACCAAAAACAACCTCTGAAGAGGCTGGAAACAAAAAGAAGGCCCCAAAGCCAAGGATAGGACACTAGGAGAACCTACGTGGCTCAAGTCACACTTCACAGCACCACAGTTCGTTTTATAACAACAAGATGGTGGGAAAAGGGGAACACTTGAACTGCACTTCCAAACGCAACAGCTGGCCATCTAGGGTTGGAGCTGGTTGTTTAGATTGCGGGATGCTGGGGCTCTGGATTGCTCTGGTGGGCCAGGAAAGCAAGCTCCACGTGCCCTCAGTGTGCTCAGCCACCACGGCAGGACGGGTGTTTGGGCGAGGGATGGCCACCAGCATGACCCGGTCTGCACGCCTTCAGCCCGCTCCCTGGAGCGAGGCACAGCAGTCAGTCTTCAGCGATAAAAGCTGTGTATGTAAACCAAGATTAATTCTTTACAGCAACAATCCCCAGGAAACATTAATTGTGTGCAGCATGGTAACTTCTTCCACACGGCTAAAAGCAACAGTGATTAATTATCAAACTATTGACCATCAGCCTTTTTGGAAAGAGAAACAATAAACCAACTGATTATTAAAAACAATTAATGTCATTCTCGACTCAGGCTAATTATCTGAACTGCTAATAATGACCCAGGAGCCTGCAGAGCCACTGTTCTCACCAGGGCTGATGCAAGGGCCCAACACTTGATCGGCGGCAGCCAGGCTGGGCCAGACCACGGGCAGGCTAAACACGGCACAGACTGCACACGAGCTATTTTCTTATACCTCCCCTCCAAAAAAGAAATGTAAAAGAAAGGAAAAATAACACCCACAATCTTCCAAAAGCCTTTCTTTGGCTTGGTGGTAAGGCCCTGGCCCAGGTTGCCCAGAGAGGTTGTTGAGGCCCCATCCCTGGAGGTGTTCAAGGCCAGGCTGGACGGGGCCTTGGGCAACCTGGTCTAGAGGGGTTGGAACTTGATGATCTTCAAGGTCCTTTCCAACCTAAACCATTCTATGATTCTTTAGGATATTCCCCTTCTCCCGCACCAGCCTGCAGCGGTGGGATGCCCAAGGATGCTGCTGCGTGGGGACAAACAGCACCCGGGAGGGTGGGACATGCGTTATCCCTTCTCGTTTGGCATCTGCAAACTCCTGGACAATGTTACGGAGAACACACGCTTGTGCCCGGGACGTTCTCCAGGGTTTGACTCAGGGACCAAAGTGTCCCGGCAGCCCTGCTGCTCCCAGCTCTGCAGCAACAGGCGACCTCGGATTTCAAATGCGAATAATCGCTTTCTCATACCCACAACACCTCAACATCTTCACCTACTGGGTCAGCCCTGGCGGGTTGCCTTCAGGTGGGTCAGTCCTGGCTTCTGGCAAATGCCGGCTGGGTAATAAATAAATAAATAAACCCGGACAAAAGATGTTGGGAGACATTTCTTCATCCCTTCTACCCCATGTGTTGTAACCCCGACAGACACAACACAGCGCAACAAAGACCAACTGCAAAGACCATCTCCTTTTCAACGGCCACCTAACTTGGGCTGGCAGGGGACAGGGACAGCCCGTGGCCAGGCACCCTGCCTGGAGGTGGCCCGTGGCACCCCGAGGTGGCTCCTGAGGGGTGGCCCCATCCGGCCACGATGGTGGATGATCTCCTTGGGGAGCCAGAGCTGTCAGACTTGCGGCTCGCAGATCCCACACACTCTAAATTAGAGCGCAGAATACTGCTGCGTAATGGCTTAGTGATTATATGGCATTTACCAGCTAATTAAACAATCAATAGTTATTGTGCAGTTACGGAGTTAGCCCACAGTACCGTATCTTGTACCCTGTAAAATAAAGCCTTGCTAAAGCTGTAAATGGAGAGTCGCATCCCCGGGGCACTCGGCATCAATGACCATTGTCCTCCTGGTATGGTGGGGAAGAAGCACGTGAGTACGTAATCTCAACATCATTTATTTCCCTGTTCAACGCTGTAAAACCGCACATGAGGAGGGAGGCAAAGGTTACCATCTGACCTATTTACCAATTATTTTTTTCACCGTTGCAAAGGCTTGCATCACAATCCTGCTCCGGTGACGCTGCGCACGGGGCAGTCCACGAATGCCCATGGCTGAGCAGGGCTAAAAACACCGGAGGATCGCTTCGGTTTTTAACATATCTCAGTGCATGACAAGCAGCCCCCTGCACATCTTCCCCAAGCTTTGTAACGACCTGTTAGTGGGGTATTTCTGCGTAACCTCGTGCCCCTTTTACTTTCAGCCCACGTATTCATTGGTGTTTGATGCAGCAGCTGTTGTGGCCCTGATGCTGTGATTTATCCAAGCAATTTAAGCATACACAGTATTTTAAGGACTGTTTGCGTACTGTCTAATGCAAAGTAGAGATAAGCAGTAATAATAATGTTCTAGAGCATAAAAGCAGCATTTCCTCACACTCTAGATAATGTTCTAAAGGGTCTTAGTGATTTTTATATTTAGTTTTGCGTTCAGCCCTCAGCTACCTGCTAAAAAACACTGAGGCGACGGCTCAGTGCTGCAAGTCCAATTAATTGTATTCCTGTTAGCCATTTCTTTAAACACCTTAAATAAAAAAATAAAAATCCAAGGACACAAAAACCCCGTACTGCAACAATGTCTGGCACAGGAGCTCAGTCTTTTATCAGAGAGTTTACAATCGGTAACATTAGATGCAGGATTATTAGAAAATAAAGGAAAGCTGCCGATGCAATTAGAGAGATAAACCATCACCAGTGCGGTCCCTCATTAAAATAAAAATCAAGCTATTCACAAGAGATTGTTAAGCAGCGAACAAGGAATGTTATTTCTCCCTGCAATTACCCAAAGTGAAGAGCTCGTGGCTGGGGTTAGAGGAGAGCAAGCACAGCAAGTCGCTGCTGAGGGCTCCTGCAGCGTTCAGGTGTCCCTGGGGTATGGCCAGAGCTGGAAACCACCAAAGTGATGTTTTAACCTGCAGTCCTGAGGAAAGAAAGGCCTTTACTTGAAAACACAAAGATCAATCTGAACAAGTTACCTTTGCCTCTGGAGCACAAGCCTCAGAGAACACGGCTCTGATTTACAGAAGCATTGTGTACCACCTCAAAGGGATCTTCAAATCATGACCCAGAAAGCAGGATGAAAGCAACCCATGCAGTGAGCTCCATCCCAGTGCCCACGCTTTGGCAGAGGGGTGCACTCCTGGTGGGAGCTCTTTATGTGCACTGGACTTGGCCAATACGTTTTTTCCTCCTATGAGCAAGGAGAAGGCATGTGCTGTGGCAGGGGCTCCCCAACCTCTCCAACACAGCAGATCTGGAGGTCAGCTCCATGAACCACTGCTCTCAGATGGCTCTTGCTACTGTGGTACTACCAGACATTTCTCAGATTCCCCACCCTGTCAGGCTATGGTATCGTTCAATCCTCCGAACAACTTAACCGTGCACTTTATCCCATGGGATCGATGGAAGGTTTGCACCTTGCACATCTCCCTCCAGGTCCTGGGCAGGTCACCACCTGTTGTGTCCTACACAAATACAGCCACACGGCAGTGTTAGAGCTGGCTGCTAAGTCAGGTTTTCTAGGGGAAACATCAGGACCACAGTCCTGTTTTGGCCGTCTCACAGCACACAAGCATAAAATGCTCTCCCCTGCCTGGAATAAGCATCTCACATCTGCCCCTTCCCAACAGGAGAGCTGCTCTGCTCGCTTCCGAGAGGGACCAGCCCTGCTGAGGTGATGGTGGGGAGGTGATGCTCACCAGGTGACCGCTCCTGGCATGAGAGCGCAGGAGTTGGACCTGCAAAGTTCAAGCTAGGAAGCCAGAACCTGAGTGGGCACCACAATGAATTACTCCTTCCGCATGTAAAAATATAACTGGAGACACACGCAGCCTCTAAGAGGAGAGCGATGGTGCACCTTGGGCAGCGCCAGCACAGAGGCAGCACCTCAGATGGGTTTGAAACGGCAGTGGAACAAGCACTAATTATAGAGGGCACTTCTCCTAGGTATGGACCACTTCTAAAGGCTGTTTTAGAAGGGAGCCAGAAGGTCTGTGTGTCGTGAAAGTTGATCCTTTTGTTTTGCCGCAAGAGATAAATACAGCAGTGGTATCTGGAGGAAAAGAATCACAGAGATCTTATTTCTGCGCTAGGTTTTAGGGTGGGACACCATAAACAGTTATGTATGCTTTATATCAAAGTCTCCTTTTGTTTATAGAGCGGGTGCTACTCCAAGACTTCAGTTTAAGAGAGCTCTGAAGTCAGTCTTAGCCTGAACTCATACCTCTATACTTACTAATTTGGTTGGGACAGCAGTGTTACCCCCCAGCATCATCCCGTCTGGCACCCGTACCGAGTGAATCACACTGAGGACAATCCGATTGCTCCAGCAAGTTAAAAACAGTTAAGAGGAGGATTATTTTTTTTTTTTTTCCTGTACAGCAGGAAAAAAAAGGAACAGAGAAGTGCCCACCTCCCAGAAAGCCTACACTTGGACTTTTCTGGGTGTTTTTTTCACCCCCCGTTTTGAGGTAACACACAGATGCGCCGAAGGAATCAAACACAGCGAGAAGAGGAAACCTGATCAGCAGAGCCACGCAACCAGCAGCGCCAGCACCAGCGAGCTTGTTTCCCTTTCTGCTCTCCACAAAGACACGACGCTTTCGAAAGGCCGCTAAAGGCGCATAGTTTCCACTGATTGTTAGAAATATACACCAGTTAAAATTAGGTCACCCTCTACCGTTATTTTAGCAGCCGAGAAGAAAAACAGTTCAGAAGGGAGCTCCCACGGCGGGGAGCGCACGGTGGGAAAACAACCGATCCCGGAGCGGAAGGCTCCCTGGAATACAACCCTGATAAGAACAGTTTTGGTGTGGGGTTGGGTTTTTTTCCTTTTTTGTGTTCTTTTGTATTATTTTTTTTTGGTTTGGTTTGTTTTTTTAAACTTATTCCAGTTCAAAAAAATCACACATTTGAAACTCCAGAAGTTCCAGTTCATCTCCGGTTCACTTCAGTCCCCTCCATCCTCACGCTGACAGGATTAGCCTACAGCAGTGGGAGGATGGGGAAACCAGAATTCAGAACAACTATTTCTTGACAGGTAGCTTTTTAAGCACCCTCCTCTTCTTCTCATCTTTTACCGCGTGACAGGCAAGAGCTGCACCTTCCAAGCGACCAAGTAAAACCACATGAATATACTCTTTTCTATAGGCACAAGAGAATACGGGCATGACGGGCAAACCAGATCTCTGTGCACACACACACCTATATACACACATATATACAGAATGTGTGCCCACACATACAGAAGTTTTTGGAGAACGGAACCCAGGGGAGCTATTGTCTCCCAAAAGACAAAAAAAAAATTTGGCAAATTCCTCATGCAACCATGCCAAGAAACATGTCCCCACCAAAACGTTAAGCGCAGATAAACCCAGACTTTAAAATAATTCAATCCTTCCCCAACCCCACAAGAATCCTCCACCAAAAAAAAAAAAAACCCAAAAAAACCCAAAACAACACATCACCAAAAAAAAAAACCCAAACCAAAACACCAAGATGACAAATTCTGGAAATCCCCCAAGCTAAGAGCTGTTTGGGACAGGTGATGTGATTTAGCAGAGGGTGGGTATTTTCAACATTTCTGTAAAGAAGTTCACGGGCTTAAAATTCTGTTCTCCACAGTGCCCTCGCTATTGTCATCTGGAGAGCCGCTTCCAGATGCGCACAGAAATTCAAAGCAAGCCCATTGACTGCTGTGTTTGTTCTCCTGCAGCAGGTTCCTGCCGGCGGGGAGGGCGGCAGCCAGCCTGCGCGCCAGCGGAGCACTGGGCTGTGGCAAACTCATTTGGCAGCCTATTGCAGCCGTAAACTCGGCTCTTAGAAGAGATCGAGATTTAGCTATTAAAGCACAGACTTTTCACTCCCTCCTCATCATGTAATCAATAAAAAGCAACTGGGGGGAGAGTGGGGAAAAAAAAACCCAAAACAAAAACCACGATTTATTTTTTTAGTGACAGTTTCAGAACTAATATGAATTGCTCATTATAAGAGTTCCGTGTGCTACGTGGTACTTGCGCACAAGACCAAAAAGCTGGAGTTCAGGAAGGCTTCTTGTCAAGCCTGAAACAGGTCCAACCTAGCCAAGATGATGCACTGGGATGCTCCATGTTCCACACACGGCCAAGGCAAAGGGGGATCACTTCAGGTGGAGCCCTTACCTTATAGACCTGCCCGTAGGTACCATTGCCAACAAGCTCCACCAGTTCAAAGATTCCTGCAGGATCCTAGGAGAAAAGGAAGAAAGAAAAAAATTATGTAGTAAACAATAATACTTACAGATTTCTGCAAAAATAAAACCCATTCAACAAAGACATCAACACTTTACTGACAAATGTTTTGAGTGGTTTAGGCTTTTCAGGCTGCCCAGGGATTATCAGCACCACAGTGACGATGAGAAGCCGCAGCGCTGCCCACCTCCAGCATCGGCACCGGGAGACACCAGCCTGGGGCTTGTGAGCCAGCACCTATCCGTCCCACGGTCATTTGCTTGAAACACGAACGCTCAGCATACGTTTTAAACACCATAGCAATTATTTGCTATTAAAACTTATGTTTTCTGATGCATTGACTTTGGAATAAAACAAGCTAACTGGTGGGATGTCACTTTTGAGCTCAAAAGAGGGTTTTTCAGGTCTATTCCTGAGGTCAGCAGCATTAGCGTTACTTGGCCTAAATGTCATTTTTCGGCTTGGTGCATCCTGGCCGTTGACATTCTGGTTTGCCAACTGAGATGAGCAGATCTAGGGCAGCGCGACAACTATTTGGGAGGTGGCACCGAAGCACCAAAACCTGTCCCCAGACCCCCTCCACCCGCTGCATGCCCCGCGAGGGGACAGGCAGTGGCACAGCGGCGTGCGGAAGCCAGAGCGCACCCTCCGCCACAGTGAAAAGACGATACAAGCCGAGAGGCGCGAGGGAGGGTGGGGAAAGAATAAACCGGCGCTGCTATTTTTTCCCCTTGGTGGGTTTTCCCCTTCCAGAAGCTTTATTTATTCTTTCCACTCCTCCTCCTTCTCCTGTACTCATCATTCCAATTTCGGATAGGCGATCCCCCTGGAAGCCGGTGGATGCAGAGGCATCCCAGCAACCCTGCAACCACCCGGTCCACTTGCCCACAGCATGGGTGACCCCAGCACCCACCGTACCACCCATCCCCTCCGATGGATTTTGAGACGCTTTAGGTATCAAACAACTTGGCATCCCAGTGAGCAGAGGGCTGCCAGCCATGATCCAAGGGGATGCAGACGGGTCGATTCACGGCTCTAACAGGCAAAGGAGGATCAGCCAGCAGCACTCCGTGGGAGACAGGAGAGGGACACCCACCACCGCGTTATGGACACAGAGGTTTCATTCATTACCAAGCCCGCATCAGTTCAAGATGACTCCTGGGTCCAAAAAAATCAAACACTGGGTCTTTGTGAGTGGCTGAGAAGCGCGGCTCAGCATATTAATAACACCGCAAGTCAATTAATCCAAGTCTTGACGTGACTGAAGCACCTTTCCACTCAGCCCAGAACGTGTGCTGCCGCATATCTGCTGGGGTCAGGCACACCTCCATGGCCAGGGTCACAGAAACCCCTCTCATCACCCCGTATGTTTAGAAGTGCCACATCCCGCTTCTGCCTGTTTCTCCATCATATCCACAGCTTCCCCAGGCTGCCGCACGGGATGCCTCGAGGAGCCCAAGCTCAGCCTTTGGTGGTACCATCTGCAGCCAAGAGCAGAGAAGCTGCTCTGGAAGAAGGTTTGGAGACTACCAAGGACATATCTCCTGATGCAAATACACCCCAACAAACCTTCAGCCGGACACTCAAGCACCGCAGGCGAAGCTGCATCACAACAGATTTCTAGCAACCCGCATCTTGGCCAGGTGCGGACATCCCGTGGCTTCACTGCCTTGGTACCAGGCAGGGAAATGCCACGAATGGGTGGGAAAGAGAACTGGCGGTATGCTGGGTTTCCACAGCCTGGGCGAGAAAGGATGTGGGGAAACATGGCAGCAGCTGCTGTTTATTTTTTGAGCTTCTTTCCTAAGGGTTGTTCTCTGCAGTGCTGAAACAACTCTGAAAGAGGCTTTTCCAGTGCTACAAGTATATCTATTTTTGAATATTCACTAGGAGATTAAAGGAGAAGAAAGCTGTGCCTAGGGCAGATGATCAGGAGGTTTGGAGAGACATCCAGGGAAGCAGCTGGCCATTTCTGATAAAGCAAACTGCTCTTCACAGTATGTTTTCCAACCTTTTTCCACAAATCCTCAAACCAAAGACTACCCCTTCGCTATCATCTCAGGTCACTTCTCACTCCTCTAATACGTGCAAACGTCAGACGTGGTGCCGCTCCACCAGGTTTAAACCCAGTCTATCCCTCACTTGGTTGCAGACCCACCAGCCCCATGCCTGTCGGGGCTCCCATCACCCTGCGTGGGCCAGGGCAGCTCTGTGCTAGCCAGGGGCAGCTCCTGCACCAGGATGGCTTTCCCCCACCGTTCCCCACCATCCACAGCTCCCACCCGCCAAGCAATTTCTCCGCTGCACGTCCCCGTTCCATTCCGTCTCCTCTCTCCGCATCTTTCCAGAAGCATCGCCAAGGTAACCGGGCTTCTCCGGCAGCCCTGGTGCTGAGTGACACTTCTCCCCTGACTGCTGGAACCAGCCGCCCCGTCTCAGCACAGCCATGGCAACGCGGTGGCCAGCTGGACCTCTCCTCCCGGCCACGCTGCCCTCCTCGGCCCCCGCAGCGGGCACTCGGAGGGATACCGCTTCTCCCCAACAGCCGCAATCTGCGCCCACAAGTAACGTGTTGTTATCGGCCTTTCCGGAAAATACACAGCAGAGGATGGGGCGGGCAGGATGGGGGGAAAAAAAAAATAAGTAAATCTTTCCACTCCTAGGCTGGATCCTACATGGAGATGAGCTGTGGAACAGGCTGACCCTGGTCAGGGGGTGGGGGGGACACCCTGCACCTCGCAAAGTCCCAGCTGAGATGCTGCAGGAGGGTACCAGCGAGCAGCGGCTGCTCTGGCGCAGGATGGAGCAGGTGGCGAGGGAGGCAAGATGCGGAGGGACGCTCCATGGGGGCTTCTACGTTCACCAGGGGAAAAGCAATCCACCCTGCAGAGCCCCAGCGGGGACCAACCCCAGGCAAGCAGGGAGTAACCTCAGACAAAATATAGCTGGTGCTGCAGATGGGAGTTCACGGCGGCATGCGGGGTTGCACTTGGCTGGGGATGCTCATCACACATGGCTGCCTCCAGCCTGGCACCCACCACCCCCTGCCCATGTCCTCTCCCCCATCAAAGAGGGACCCACGGTTGGTGTGGCTGAGACCCTCCTGCTACAGCAGCCTCCTCTTCCCACACCGCCTTCAAAAACACTACTGTGTTATTATTTTTTTATTAAACCAAAAACATCTAGACTAAATAACAAGCCCATAAATCAAAGGGGAAAAAAAAAAAAAAAAAGAAGAGGCGATCTGTGAATTTAGGAAAGGAAGGTACATTGTTTTTTGGGGAAAAGAACCAGCATTCAAGACAAACCCACAGAACAAGAGGTAATGGACACAAACTTGAACATGGGAAGTTCCATCTAAACATGAGGAGGAACTTCTCTCCCATGAGGGTGGCAGAGCAGTGGCACAGGCTGCCCAGAGAGGTGGGGGAGTCTCCCACTCTGGAGCCATTCCAAACCCGTCTGGACGCCATCCTGTGCCACTGCTGGAGGTGCCCCTGCTATGGCAGGGGGGGGCACTGGATGAGCTCCCGAGGGCCCTTCTGACCCTGACCATTCTGTGATCCTGTGAACCCACAAATAATCTTCAGCTCTATGTTAGGTTCAGGCAGAAAAGGATTTGTATGGTTGTGATAGCACCAGGGGTCAGCTGAGAGCCCTCGTACCAAAGTAGTGTCCATCCATCCCTCGCCACCAGTAAGGTTTCTGGGGTGGTGCAGGCTCAGCAGAGCTCGCAGCAGAGCCCAGCTGTAGCTTTCTCCATACAAAGGTGCCACCAACCCCGCCGCTCACCTG
Source organism: Charadrius vociferus (assembly GCF_000708025.1). NCBI lineage: Eukaryota > Metazoa > Chordata > Aves > Charadriiformes > Charadriidae > Charadrius > Charadrius vociferus. The sequence continues at coordinate 6,383,780 of NW_009648255.1, forward strand.
TCATGGCACACAAAGCTTCCTTGAGGAGGATGAGTTAATGGGAATTTGTGCCAGAAGACGCAGGAGCAAACTCAAGTTTCATAAAGCAACAAAACACTCAACAAGAGGATCTTACAGTTTCCCACAGGATGGGAAATGTTTTACATAGCAGCACCCATGGGAAGGGCTGCACAGACCCGGTGGTCCTCTGGCCAGGGACAGGCTGGCACCCGAGCCGGGATGTGACCCTGCTTCCACAGCTGCAGCCAGGACAGGCTCAAATTCGAGTAGGAAATTGTTATGCTCCTCACCCACCTCCCAGAAAAAACAGTGGTAGTAAAGTCTCAGTGGCTAAAACCAGTCTGAGACACAGGACAAAGCAAGAGCATCATCTTTCCAGCAGTATCAAGTCCACTTTATTTCAATAAACAGTGTATTCAAAACTGCTGCATTATCAGAAAAAGGACTTCTGTATGTGAGTGATAAAGCAGGATGTATCCAAATTTCAGCAACAAACCCGGTGTCCCTTTTGAAGGAGTTATCGGCGTGGAGCACGCAGCAGCGGGGCTCGCGGCAGGAGCACCCTCCTGGTTAAAACCGCTCCGCTCCGCCCAACCCCGACCCCACAGAACTACAGCTGAAAGACCTCCTCGCTTACACCGTGACGTCTCAACGAGTCCAAGGCACAACAGAGCCAACGCTTCACTTGAGGAGACTATTTAAAGAGTAATATCCATATCCAGGGCTCAGTCAGCTAAGGGTTGAGGGCTGCAGGTCCATACTGCTGTTGGCTATGGTGACCACTGAGACAGTGAATCACCGGTCAGCTGTCCTTAAACATGGCCAGGCAGATGTCCACAAATGCAAAAAGCATTTGTACACAGTCTGTATACCAAACGTGCTCCTTTTCCTTGAAGGAACCTCATTTTTCTCCCTTCTAGCCCCCACAGAAGGTGTGTAACAGAAAGGGTTACGTGAGGAGACAGTGGAGAGATGCTCGGGGGGAACCAAGGGGCACACCAATTAAACCACGACCGCTGCGAATGCATGGGAGGGGAAACGAGAGATCAGCGCCTCTGTAATCATTGTGCACTTAGTCCCCCAATTCTGAGCAGCTAATGACAACTTCCAGCCAAAAATCATGGAGATAACCAGTCATTAAGCAAATGTTATAACCCCAGAGAAGGAACTCGCGCTGCGTAACTGGAGGCAGCACACAGCTATGGGTCAGTACCAGAGGAGCATCCCCAGGCACCAGTTAGCTGAAGCAACTCCATGGCACTAAGAGAGGTTTTTTTTCAATCTCCACTAAGAATAAAGCCTGTGCAACTAATATTTCCAAACATCAGGGTTTTACGAGCCTCTGCCTTACAGCTCCGTAATAAAACGGCCCCACCAGGAGACCCCATTAAGCTCACCAGGCACCCTCAAGAACCAAAGCAGCTTTACAACGCCATTCACCCACGACCATCAACGCCAGCCCAATGGGCTTTGCCCTCGAGCAGGTGCCTCTTCTTAGACAAGTCCTGGCAGTCACAGGGAGAGCTTTTTGGCACTGGGAAGCACCGAAGGGTCATTCCCCCCCAAGCAGTTGGCTCCTGTAAATCAGTGGCAACGCCACGGCACGCAGAGAACTTGCATGCACAGGAGAGCCGCAATGCCACCCAGCATCAGGCAGCTGGGCACGAGAGCTGTGAGTAGCTCTCTCAACACAATCGGCTGTCTTGAGGGGTAGCGTACATACGCGACCGCCTGGAGAACGTCCAGTCTTCTGACCCCAGCAAGCTCCGACCAGGAGAGGAAGCTCGTTAACTCAGCGTGCGAAAAAGGCTTCGCGAGGAATGCAGGAGAGACAGAAAAGCCCTTCAGCAATTCAATTCGATATGTAAAACTGTCGTCCGGGCAATGTATTTCTGATTGCGCAAAACATCACTATGAGGAATGAGCATAAGGATCAAGCCTTAAGTTCACGTACTGTATACTCGCCCAGATTTGGTTTCCCAAGGCCAAACGCCTGAGCTGGGCCGCGCTCCATGAAGCCATCCGTCACGTTAGCTAGGTCAGAAGCACCGTAGACAGCCATGCACATCTCCCAAGCATCGGGACCCAAGTAACCTCAAGCCTTAAGGAGTCAACTACTATCCCTTCTGAAGACACATCAACTCACCCATTCTTGCCATACTTTTTACACTGGTGTCTACAGCGGGAATTGAAGCGCTTGTATGATTTGACAAAACAAGGTCCAGATCACCTTGAGGAAGCTACCCCAAATGGCACGTAGTTCAGAGAAAAATTGAGAGGTTTGAAGAGTACTTGAAGACGCAGTTGCTTTTTAGTAATCAACTAGCTCTCTCCATCTCCAAGGCACTTCTAGTTAACAGCCCTGTGAGTAATAGGAAGATGGACTGCACAAGCCAGGAGAGGATTGCTAATATAGCTGCAGACAACAAACACGCAGAGCGGGAAGGCAAAGGCCAAGGCAACAAAATATTGATCGAGTTACTGGGAACTTCCAGAAAAAGAAGTTGGGGACATTAGCTTTCTGAGCTTCAAACGCTGCCTTCCCATCACACAGACATAGCCCTAAGCCTGCCCATTAATTAAAACAGTGCAAAAAAACTCAACAGGCTGCACAGGTATTTTTTTTTTTTTTTTTAAGGCGTTTTGCCTTTGGTTATAAGCCAAGTAATGAAGCAGAACCACGCCGGACTACTGGATGCTATTCAGCCCTCACAGGGATTGCTTAATCTCACGTCTTCTCCTCCTAGCTTTGGTACTTTTCCCCTCCTTCGCCCACCCATCCAGAGACTCACAAGACAAGCTATCATCAATGCCATCTACCGCTGCACCTCCTGCCTACTCAAGCAATACAAGCTGCTCTACTTGGAAGAGTAATAAGGAACTCGCCGAGGGTTTTGTTTTCATTTTGAAGAAGCAGTTTGTCCTCCCTCACCCCCAAACACCCAGCTCCGTATCTTCAACGAAGATGTTAGTCAAGAAACAACACTCCTATACAGCATAAGAAAAACTGTTGTCAAGGCTAAGTTACTAACAGGAGAAAAATTTCTCCACTTGACAGCTGAGAGAAGCCTGTTTACAAATCTATTTGAACTGTTCCTCTTCAGCATCTCACGAGGAGCCGTTCCTCCAGCCCCTGCTGAGAGCCACTTCTGTGCTCTGCCCATCTCCTCTTCCTAAACCATAAACCAGCTCTCCCCGGTCTCCAACACTCCTCTCCCCAGCTTCTTGCTGCAGTAGAGCTCCAGCCACCACACATGCACCTCTTTCCTTCCCAAAACGTTTAGACCTGTCAATATTTGGCAACAGCAGAATTAAATGAGAACTAATCACCACATTGGGCTTTTCAGTCAATAAAGCTGGATTACTTCTTCAACTATTACCTGTTCAGTTTAAGATGTAAGTGTGGATTTGTAGCCACCAGCCAGCAAAAGTGCAGCCAACACCACTACTGAAGGAAGAAAAGGAAAATATCCCCCATGCACATACGCAGCCCAGCCCCACTTGGTCCCACTGAGGCCAAGCCAATGAAGCTGTGATATATTGACTATTCCAGATCTCCTGCTCACAGACCAGCACTTGCACACAGAAAATTAGAGTTCTTCTGACCTCGTTTCTCCTTCCTACTGTGTCAACAGAAAAAGCAGCCACCCTGTACACCCTCCACAAATACAAAACATCGAAGCTCCAAGCCAGTAAGGAACACATACGGGCCTGGAAACAGATTTACCAAGCCAAGATGACGCACTTGTACCACTGCAGACAGTGGGTCCCACAACCCAAGATGCAGTAGTGATACCAGTAGAGGACAGCAATGACTACTCTGACAAATAAACAGCTAACCTTCCCCCCAACAGGGCATGCTGGAGCAGCCCGGTCTAAGGAAAAGCCACCCACAAGCTACACACACTAATCAAAACCAGAAGTGTCCGGGCCTCCTCTCCATTCCTTCAAAAGCGTGATGTAAGCAGTGCTATCAACAAGGTGACCCCTTCGCATCCTGACATCACTCAAGCAAGAGGCAATGAGTTTTGAATTTAAGCTAATGAAGACCAACATCTGGCCTCCATGACTCTCACCATGGTAAGAAGATGCTTAGATGCTCAATACCCCTTAAGACAAGACAATTCTACTTAGTCTTCATTTGAAGTTGGACTCCCTCCAAATCAGCCAATACTCTCTCATTTGCAAAGCTCTACAGCACATCCCACAGATCCCCAGGAAGGTCTCCACGAACTGTCTGCGGTGCTACAATAAGCCCTCCTTCCAGTTCACAGAAGACTGTTCATCTAGAAGAGTTAGAAGTCAATCAGTCCAGAAGCACCAGCAAAAGCACTACTGCTAAGTGAACCCCGAGGTTTTCAACGCCGTGTTAGATGAATGCAGCCCCAGTACAATCAGCCACTTCAACGTATGCCTAATTCAAGCACACGACTTCAACGGGACAATATATAAAAGGCTTGGCTAAGCTCAGTGTCTTTAAAAAGCAACGGTGCCAATTATAAATCGTATCTATAGTCCCCAGAAGATCTAAAGTCACTACTAGTATTGTACCACACTTCTTCGGATGCAGACATCAATTAGAGCGCAGCGGCTGGACACTCTCCTCACTGGAAGTGACTTATCTGCAGTTTCAGACCAGTAAGATATTATTCCTAAATGTTTAGATCTCACCCCTCTGAGAAATAAAGAGCTTCACCTCGGCCAGCAAATGTTTGCATCAAGCTGAAATTGCTACCCACTAGTAAATGCTGTCAAAGGTTTACGAGCTCTCAGTGGAGTTGATTTAATTACTTACCAAAGCAGCTGTTTGGGGAACTACAGCCTCTTCACATACCACTCCTAGAGGCACGCTTTGAAAAGCAAGGTTGCTGCCAAGCTCACACCAAAAGCAGAGCCCTCTCTCGCACACAGGCAAAAATTCCGCCTCCAACAGCAGGTTGCATGAGAGGTTTGGTCTGTGGATGTTTGTCGGGGTGACAGTTCAGAAGCCCGTTTGCACCTTTCCAAGTCACTGCAGACTGGACATCCCAGCTCCTGCTGTCCTCACAGGGCACGGCCAAGGTCGGCCATCACTGGGGACTGCCTTCGTCAAGAAAAGACAGCCTTGCTCACTCCTTGTAGTGAGGGTTATGGCCAGAGGAGTGCCTTAAAATAGGAGAACGCCTCATTTCCAGATGCTTTGAGGACCAAAAACAAAGCAAAGCAATCTTAAAACCCTTTGTTTTTTAAAAGTAGGATGGTTTTGCACCTCTACGTCTGTTTTTAAGTTATGGTTGACGATGTGGGCTGAGCTGACCAGGGAAAAATTGACAGGGATGAAACGGTTGTGTCATTGTGGCACCAACAACCTATAGACCACAGCCTTCAACAGCAGGGATCTGTACAACAACAAGCATATGCTCCGGGCACGTATGCGTGCGTGCCAAGGAGCTACAGAGAGACTTAAAGCCAAGGGTGAGCTGAGAAGGCATGTGGGCCAGAGCTGTGACCATTCGTGTTCACCCAGCAGCTGCAGTTGAGCATTACAGCCAAAGATACAGGACCTGGGAGGGCTCGGTCTTGTGGAGCTGCTGGGAACCCCTCATTCACAGCAGAGTCGCCATCCCTGGAGGTTTTTAAAAGATGGGTAGATGTGTTGCTTAGGGATGTGATTTAGTGGTGGTATTGGCAATGTTAGGTTGATGGTTGGACTCAATGATCTTAAAGGTCCCTTCTAACCTAGATGATTCTATGATTCTATGCCACCTGAACAGAGGTGGAGCAGGAGTTACACGTTGGTATTAAGAGAGACAACATGGGTGGAGAGCCTTGCCCGTTAGAAATCATTACATCTCAGTTTAAAGTGATTGCCATTACTTTTTACTATGTTGTTGAAAACAAGGCAGAGTCCCTGTATATGTGTCTGGAGAAACATCAGCTCCCTACTGGATTCAGACAAGTTTCTCACATCGGTCCAATTTTTCACTGATCATCTGGAGGTGGAGTTATCTGCTGGTTTAGTGCTTTTCAAAGAGTTTACCCACAGCCTGTCACTTTTCATCAGCTCCTTCCAGTTGGTTCTGCAAGGGCTGGTTAGCAGGAGAGGATCAGATAACTCTGCAGTAGCAACAGTTTCAAAAAACAAAAAAAAAAAGGATAATATGGGGAGCAAATCACATTGCGTTCAACTAATCACAGAACTCTCCAAGACGCAGCCAAAAGACTGTAAAAAACACAACTATACTCAACAAGTTCCCAAAACCGTGCATTATAAACACATTTTTCATAGAATTGTCTTGACGAAGCAGCAAAATTATTTAAAAGAATATCAAACACATCTTAATTTGCGTGTTTTGTATCCGGGAAGACCTTTCTCACCCAAGAGTTAACAAGTTGCGGGGAGGGGGGAGGGACGGTTTCTCACCTTTTTCCTACATTTCACAGGCTGCCTCCAGTAACGCCAGACTCGGCAGGGAGTCTGAAGGTTTGGTCTTGGCAGACACTCACTTAAACTGGGGGCGGAAAACAAGGTTCCACAGGAAAAAGCAAGCTCCTGCCTCGTGCATGCCAAAAAACCAGCCCAAAAGTCAAGGACAATCCACAGTTGCTGAAGTGGTTTGCCATAAATTTTTGCCAGGTCATAGAGTATTTCATAGAATCATAGAATGGTTTAGGTTGGAAAGGACCTTGAAGATCATCGAGTTCCAACGTCCCTGCCCTGGGCAGGGACACCTCCCACTAGACCAGGTTGCCCAAGGCCATGTCCAGCCTGGCCTTGAACACCTCCAGGGATGGGGCCCCAACAACCTCTCTTGCTATATCCCATAACAAGACTTCTGTATTTCTTGGTGGCTTCTTACATTGTGAAAGAAAGTCTTGTCAATTCAGGGAGATGCTTTCCATTTCAAATCCCAATGCCCCAAATTACTAAACTCTGGGTGGGAGCAAGGATTACTTAGTTCAGTTCATCTGATGTATGCATTACAATAGCACTCCAGCTAAGACAAAGCAGAAGGACCTTTCTCACACAGGCATCCCAAGTAGATGCGCCGGTTTTGCTCTGCGAGTCACCGCGATGTCCCGTACATCCAACCACCGCCTTTTGCTCTATGGCATCAGGTGGGTTCCCTGTCCAACTACAGCTCCATGACACCTTGGGAGCTCTCTGCTAGCTCTGGTCCCCGCAGCCAGCCATGACATTATCTGGCCTCTGCCTAGCAAAACACTCTTCGCTACAGCTCCGGAGTTGGTTTTTTTTTTTATTAGCTCACACAAGCAGGCTGGAATCTTTAACACAACATGCACACAGCAGCAAAGCAAGCCCTCTAAGACCCCAGGTACCAGCCTGCTGAAGACCAGCACAAAATGGGAAAACAAAGCAGAAGTCCATAATGTTCGTTTTTTTCAAGAGGGAAATCCCACCTGGCAGCAGACCAAGCCCTACCGCAGGCACAGGGTGCCCCGGGAGGCCACCACCCACCAGCCGCCCACCTCACCCCTGCCCACCGTCCTTCCCCATGCTCAGGCATGGAGGAAGCTCTTCCGGTCCACCTTCTCTGACCCAAGGGAGACAACCGCACATCCCTAAGCAGGATTTGGCCCACAGTCATAAGCGGCGAGATTAATCACGTGGGTGTAGGGACGTGAAAAGGGGATGGGAAACATTCGTAACTGCTTTTAAATTAATTGCTGTTATTGTTATTTGATTTGCTAAACCCTCCAGGGCTAGATTTTATTTTAGAAAACTATGAACGTATCAGATTAATCAACTTAAAATAAATGGGCTTGATTTATTTATTTCTGCTGTATCTACTCCTCTTTAAGCTTGGCAAGTCACCGCATACTTTCCATCCCGTGGAAGAAAAAGAACAGGGGTTTTGTTTGCTTATTATTTTAAATGAACCTCTAAAAAGCTTTGCGAGTTTAAATCACAGCCAAGGTATGCTGTGAAAGAGGGCAAGCGCAAGGCTGGAGCTGGTTGCCATACACCGCAGACACCGGCTCTGCGCCGGGAGCCCACCAGGAGAGTTTGAACACATGGTCCAAGCAAACCAGATCCATTCCCTAAGGTTTTTGACATCCAGGGAGTTGAAAGAGACCCTACCACCCAGCAAAGCCTGATGAGCAAACACAGCAGGGGCCATCCCAATGCGAGACACGCAGTCCCAGACACACTTCTTGCAGAAAAGTCCTGCCAGCGAGGGAGAAGTTTCACCTCCTCTAACCTGATTTCGCTGTTTCTGAATCCTCTGGAAGGTGGGTCACCATTCTTCCCCCCCCTCCTAATCCCCTGCCCTCAGCTTTGGCAACGCAGCGATGCCCCTGCCAGCAAACCAGAAAGAAAAGCCCTCACATATATTATGCTGAACAAAATTAATCTTGTGTTCCACAGAATATTAAGTGGATTACATCCGCAGCCTCCAAGGAGAAAAATGTTGATTTCCATGTATCTTGTGCTATTATTCACCTCTATTAGTTTTCCTACCAGCCTAACGTTAGTCACAATAATTTCGTGTTACTCGGTGCAGAGCTCAACTGGTTCAACAGACCAAGCGACAGCAGCGAGAGTGGGACCTCTTGGTGGCCACGAGGAAAGTGAAACCGCTGTGGCACTGCAGCTGCGCAGGACAGCATTCAAGGTGAAGAACAAAGCCAGCTTCATTTTTTTTTTTTTTTTTTGATGATTTCATGGCAGGATCACCCTTGAACATCAATGTCTCCTTGTAAAGGTAACAGAATAGCACAGATCCTTTAAAAGAAAATTGCTAACATGACTCGAAACACGCCATTAAACTCGACACAGCAAATGTGGCGAGATGGACATTTCTGACTCCTGGGGAATAATCACAGGGAGGGGAGGAAAAAAAACCCCAAACAAACAACAAAACAACCCACAGTAAAACCTTGAGGTGCGTGATCTCAGACCCAGAAGGGAGCCCCGACCTCCGGCCGAAGGTGAACACCACCTCCCGAGGGTGATCCCCACCGCACGTGGGAGCACCACCTCCCCACCCATGGCCATGGTGTCCACCACCAGCACCTTGCCGAGCCCCCTCCCCAGCACGGGAAAGTCCATCCCTCCGTCCCCCGCGCTCTGGGTAACCACTCAAACCATTGCAAAGTGCCACCAGCTGACTTACTAGAGTTTTACACTTTCTTTGCAGAGGTGTTAATGACTCTAAAAAAGCAGTAGACTCCGATAAGCAGCTTTAATACCATTTAAATGCTTACCATTAGGAGAAACTGAGAGAGCTCGCGAGGGCCAGACTCTCAGAGGGCGGCACATCCACTGAAGCTGCCGCTCGTGTGAGAGGAGTGTAAATTACTCAGCACGGAGTAAGCAAGATCAAAGCCACTCCAAAAGGATGCAACCCACTGACAGCGATGCAAACTCAGCCCCAGCTTTTCCCAATATTTCGCAAGCAGGCTGAGGAGTTTAAAAGGCCAAAAAGCAGCGTTTTGATGATGCTGAACAAAGCGAGGAAGGAAAGGGAAAGAAATCTCAGGACGTGCGCTTCTTTCTAGACACGACACACGACCAAGAACTCAGCCCTGGCTTGACACATGGAGACGTTCATAGTTTCCACTGACATCCCGCTGCTCTGCGCAGGGATGAGAAACACAGCTTCTCAACCGTCATTCCCAGGCTCCATCCCCTTTTGTACTGTTCCTAGAATAATTTGAATTCTACACAATAAACATCAGAGCTGATAAGAAAAGCCTTAGCGGATGAAGTAACTTACAGCTTCCCACGTGGGCAAGACAAAGAGCTAATGGCTACAGAAGCAGATAAAGGTGCCCATAACCAGAAATCAAATCCATACACCAGTTTCAGCAACAAGACGCTGTCTCAGAAAGTTAAATAAATAGCACGACGAACTCTGCCAAGCCACCCTAAATCCTCAGAGAGCTGTCTGTGGCATCCAGCAGACAGCATCACCTCATCCCACCTAGCAGACCCAGCTGGTCCATCACCATCTCTCCTGGTCAGAGGGGAGGGCAGCCCCAGCGGTTTTATTATAAGCAGCTGCAGCGCCTGCTCAGCCGAGCTCTGGTCCACCTCACAGCCCCAGGCTACAGCGAGGACGACAAATTACTACGAGGACCAAGATGCCCTTGAAATCCTTTCCTCCTCTGAAGACCTGACGTATTGGAAAGGAATATTTCATTATGCTGGGAAACCAGTTCAGCTATCAGCGTCTCCCCCGACCGCTCTGAAGCCAGGATGGAGTTTTTGGTCGGGGTGATGCCAAGTATTGTGCTACTACAGATCACACTGTAAGAAAATTCAGAGTTCTGCACCTGGATCCATCAAGAACCCCATCAATCTTGCATAAAGTGAAGCCTGTTACCTTCAGCATCTATCCCGGGTCCCAACCAAACTCCAGCCCCACATCTTGCTGTTGCCAGAGATCCAGATTGTTCAATAATATTGAAGCTCGTGGCAGGCTCATGGCAGCACGGTCACCCCTTCGGTTCCCTGCATCACTTGCTCTAAAACAGAGATGCAGAATGCCATCCTCACCACTGAGTCCTTCCAAGAACTCCAACCTGTTGGGTATTATCCCCCTGTCTGATTTCCCCCCTGAAAATTGACACCTGCAAGTTATTTCCCTTCCATCACGTCCCAAACCTCACTCTGTCTTGGCAAGTGTACAAGAAAAGCATTTATTCAAAGGAATTTGCTCATCAAGTCTTGCAGACACCAAAAAGACACTTTATCTAATCTTAGGAGAGCAGAGTTTAATGGCTGCAGCACAGGACGAGAGGGCAGAGGCTTTGACCTCTACCCTCAACTCTGCCAGGGCTGCATCTCGGGTAAGAGAATCTAGGGAAGATGCTTGACCCCTCCTCACCTTGATTTCCCCTGCTACAAGACTCTCCTAGCATTCCTTTCCTCACAGGGGATCTTATCTATAAACTCCTCATTAGCATCTGAAAAGAGTTACTCCATCTCCGGATTCGAATGTAAAGCCAAGTATGAAACAGTGGAGGAGCAGCACTGGCCAGGGAGCCTGGAGACACATCCTCTTCAGTGTATTCAGGCAAACTGAACCGCATTGCCCTCCACATCTGTGCTTAGAGAAACATTTTAATTCTTTCCCTCTACAGGGAACAAAAAAACCCAACAGTTTATTTCTTCTTGAGAAAGCTCAGAGAAGAGATGAAATTCTGGGTCTCTAAGTCAAGGAAATCATGCAAGATTCTTTAACTGAAGTATCCAGAGATCCCACCACCTCCAGCTAGTCAACTGCAGAATTACTCCATAGGCAACACCGCCACAAAACAGAATAACCTTCTCTTTCCCACCCTTGCTCTGGATGCCACTGAGTGGCAGAACTGGACTGATTCAGAAGAAAAGCTAGAAGTCCACTCTTGTTGTCCTACAAAAGCTGCATGTGGAGATGGGAAAAATCCAGATCCAGCACAGATACTCCCATGGATCAGACCAGACCCCAGCTCGTGGGACCTCACGTAGAGCACAGCTCCTGCTCTGCTTTGCCCTGGCACTGCAGCCTTGGGGACACTCCAAGCACTTCTGGTGGCGTGCAGGAAGGTCTTCTTTTGGTGTTTAATAGACACTTCCAGTTGTAAAACAACTGAACATCAACAAGCAAGGTAATATTTCAGATCTTTTGGGGAGGAAGGAAAGTCACCCCATCCTGACCTGTTCCCACCTTTCCCAGTTGCCTCAGCTAACCTTATAGGTAGATCACATCAGCCACACTAGTGCCAGCAACAGCCACTGTACCAGCTGGAACTGCTCCAGAACAGGAAGACCTTTGCTCCTAGATGGGTCCCACAAACTTCCTGCTTCCCCCTGACTGGTGACAGCACAGTGAAGGACAGAAGGTATGTCCACTCCAGTCTAGCCACATGGAACAAAAAGGTCTCAGAGGAGCAGCTAGCCTGAGAACCAGAAGAAAAAAAGAAAAAAAACCCAAGAGGCTCAGCTCTTTTTAAGAAGAGAAAGATGTCCTGTTGTTCCATAATTAATAGAAAGCAGAAGAGGTTTTATGGACTCATTGAGAACCAGAGGGTGAACATTAGAAAGAACGTTTCAGTATTTCATGATCACAAGGTGAGCTGCTTGCATAATACTGACAAAGAACATAAATGCTGATATCACAAGGCGGTTATGAAACTTGGGTTTTAAAACGCTGAATAACAATAACACAGTAATTAAGTCTCATAAGTTTGGGGTTGGCTTTCTTTTTCCTTAACTGCAAAGTAGATGCTGCAGCCTTCAACTGCGGCATGACTCTGGCAAGGTGCACACACATGATGGATACCCCCTGCTCCCACCATCTCGCTGCACCAGGGCTCCATCCCACCCCACAGCCTCACCACCAGTCACACCGCTTCTTCAGACCTGCCCCAGGGGAGGCTTCAAGATGACACCAGGGAGAGGCTGTGAACCTGCAAGGAGCAGGAGAACGAGGGAATAAACCTGACGACCTGCACTTTGCGAGTCAACTGCTAAACCCTGAACGAGCTCATCAGCCTTCCTCCCTGATGGTTTTTGACGTGAGCACGTGCTCTCATGAATTGCTTGTGACCAGTACACACGGTCTCCCCTACAAGACACATAATATAGAGCAGCAAAATGTCAGGAAAATCAAGGGCAAACGAACACAGAAGACAGTCCCTCCCCCTACCACCACTTCTATTTTTAGGCAACCAGATTAGCTTGGAGCAGTTTTACTCGTTTCTGATAATGAACAGGGCTCTTGCATCTTCTCTCGAGGACGTTTCCTCTGTGCAGGAACTTTGCTTTACACCAGCAGCACGGAAGAGGTCACGTCACATCAACCGGCAAAAGCAAAACCATGACTTATTGTGAAAGAGTCTTGAGAAAAAGCAACTCCAGTTTTGAACTTATGCCCCATCTCCCTTGTCAACCACACTGCTGCTGTTTTGGGGTGGTATGGTCTGTCCACCTACAGGGCGTCCCTCTCTGTGAATCACACGACAAAGCCTTTGCCTGTTGCAAAGTGCAATGCTTTTACTCCACCCACTTCTCAGCGGATGTGAGCTGGTACATCTTGGAAGTGCAGGTCTTCACGTAAAGGACTTTTGGCCTTCCCAGGCCTGAACACGTGTAGGACATAATGGAGAGGCAGCCCAGCCATCCTTCAGCCTGTAGTGCTCTACCCCAACTCCACTCATGGTAAAGAAACACGATGGTCCTCTTGGGACACCCCCAGGTCTAAGGGCCAGTCTGGAGACCACCCCAGGAGGAGCTGGCAGCCGGGCTCCAGCTGCTCAGTGAAAACCATCAGCATTGTTTTGCTCGACCAAAGAGCAAAACCCTCTTTATTGTGGATCCCCTCTGGTGCTGAAGCTGACAAGGATGACAATAAAGGCATGATGAGAGCTCCCAAGAGCTGCCACAGCAGCAGGACCACTACGCTAACGGTGGGAACTTGCTAAAGAAGAGGATGATTATCAAAGGAGCAAGACAAAAAGAAAATGTGTAGAAGATTTGGGTCCCACTGCGCTGGCAGTTTCTTTTCAGGAAGAGATGTTCCTCCATCCCTAAGAGATATCTGTTCCTAAGGTACTATACATCAGTTTTCTGCAATGCAAACACTAGTACATTCATGTCCTTTGGTTACTTCAGATTGCCTTGACAGCAGGGTGCAAAGCTTTCCTCCCACCCCTTCTCACGTCTCAACCTTCCTCCACAGCGCTTCATCACCATCCTCTTATCTCCCCAAGGACCATGCTGGTGCTGCGTAAGGCAGCAGGATCTCCTCTGATAGCCCGGTCCAGACTGCGAACAGGCAAGGTCCAGAGGGCAAGATACACCTTGAAGCAGGTGGCAGCAGTGCAGGATGGTGGAGGTGGAAAGCTTCTCACCTGGAAAATGAAAGTCGCAGAAGAGGCCCAGGGATCTCTAGCTGTTGTGGGGCATCACCCGGAGAAGAAAGAATGCAAGGTCTCACATATTTACCACCACTTTTTCTTCTGAATTTTCAAGTAAAGTACTTGGGGTCTTCTATTTGACCTTTGGATCATGATCTTTTAGGAAGGCCTTTTTTTTTTTTCTTTCCCCATGCTTCTCTACAATTATGTGATCTAGGAAAAAAATAGTCTCCTCTCAAGTTAACTTGTGGTGTCAGGACTCCACAGGATTTCATGATCGCAGACAAAATCATCAGGCTTTTGACAAGTTAGAAACCCTTTCCCAGGAGCAAGGTGCCCCTTCACCATACCTTCCTCTTGCCCCTCTGCTACGTGAAAGGGCAGAGAAGAACGTGCCTGGGGCACTGACCATCCCAGGTCAGCCCAGGAGCTAATCCACCTATCGCTTCTTGATGAGCTCCTGCCCTCAGTCACATGCACCTTAGCACCAGACTCTCGCTTTCTTCTGTGGATTGCAAAACCTCATTTACTGGGGAAAAACACCGCTTCAATATGAGGAAGCATTTAAGACAGCTAGTAGATGATTAACAAGCGAGTGCTTAAGTCAACTGCTACAGGAGCACCACAGGTTCCTGATGGCCATAAAAATCTTCCCATCGTGCACCCATTTGGCAGGTGTCGGAGGCGAGGAGTTCGCCGAGAGATTGTGTCTGGCAAAACCCTCGCTGCAGCAGACAACATGGTCACAGACAGTTCTTCACCTCCCTCTCCCCCAGGCGCCTCACCGCAGGTCTCCACCCCAGGGTTCCCCACCAGTGGCACCAGCGGGACCTTCCCATGGAAGATCTTGTTCCTACCTTCCTGCTCTCCCACCAGCCAGGCTGCCCCCACAATGTCCCTCCCCATGCTAACCCCTTGCCTTTGCAGAGGTGGCCACAGCTTTCCATGCTCACCACACAACATAGCGCCTACCCACCTCCCTCCCACCAGCGGGCATGTGCCCTCCGGCCAACTGAGCTGTCAGGTGAGAAGGAGAGCTATCAGGGTCCCTACACTGGGGCAACACCACGTCAATGCAGAAGGCTGAGGAGGAGAGGTACAAAGTGTGTTACGTGGCTCTTTTAAACCAAGGCCAAAGAAGAAATAGCGTTTCTGCTCAGGGCGCTTTGCCTTTTCATGCCAGAGTCCCCCAGAGCCAAGTAGAGGTGCTTCAGCTCTCTTAAGCATCAGCTATTTTTAGGCAACAATATCCTGAACACCCTTCTTCATCCTGGCTTTTATATCATACAATGAAGAAGTTACCAGGATTTGCCACTTTCTCCTTAACAGGCCATCATTAACAAGTGACTCATATTATATTGCAGCATGAGTCATCTTGGCAGAGGTCACCATCCTAAGCGACAACTAGTCTTCAATTATTTCCTTCAAGTTGAATTAAAGGTATATTGTTATGCTAATTTTACATCTGCTCCGTCCTATCTTTCCATCCACTGTCTCCAGAGCAACCTGGAGTTTCACTTCATGGCACAAACTGCCTCTGGAAGAGCTTTTCCACCACAGTGTAGTTACAGGTTGTCACAAAACCTGGGCACAGTGATGGGAAGTCTTCTGGATGGATTTTCAGCTACGGCATCTAATATCTAAAGCAGCTTGCCATCCCTGCCTCCCACCGCGGCTCCACAGAGACAACAAGCTGCTGTTCCCACCACCTTCCTGCTCCATTCATACTTTATCACGATGATTTTCCAAGGATCTGCGGCTTGCCCAGTGCTCAAACACAATCACCTTCAGGCTGCCAAACCACCACCTCATTGCCTCCAAGGGCAGGGGCAAAGCCCAACAAACAAAATCACTTTGACCTATGCCCGGTGACACACGAATATTGAAGAAACTCTTACAAGCCATCAGCAGGGCAGGTAGAAAAGGAATCATTTTCAGCCATTTTCCAGCCAAGCAGCCCCACACCTCAACGTGACTCCAGCCTCTCCCATTCTTGCTCCCTTCACTCTCCCCACGCACAACGTACCCACCACAGCTCCCCAACCAGCGAACCAGCAGAAGACAGCATCCCTTCCAGGGCAGGGCACAGCCAATACAGGGCACCTGGCTCAGGGAACGTGGTTTTTCTCCGTCAGAAAACACGGCCATTACCATCCCGGTGACCAGTGGAGCACTCCATGTTTGTATCTACGGCAGTCAAACACAGTCACAGGGCTGCGAGGTTCACTTTGGAGAGCATTTGTAAACTGCTCTCACTACTGGAACCCCATTTAGCTGTTACAGCCTCTTCAGCCGTACGAACGCACCGATCCCCACAAAAGAGCAATAGGAAGAGCAGAGTCATCCCGCTATTTACTGAAGCCAATCAATACGTAAAGGCTGAAGATTTATTGCGGTGAAGACAGCCTGTCTGCATAGCCAGAAAATGCATTTAAAGCCCTTTTAATTTCGCTGCCTTGGCCTCTGGTTTTGCTCCAAGAACACAGCTTTCTTGCACACCCATCTTTCTTTCCTCCCGAAATGGTGGGATCCGCAGACACACTAGAGAAGCCCCCCATGAACGCCCACCCTGAGCATTCAGTGGGAGGTTGACACAAAAAACACAAGTTCAAGGGCAGCGCCCCTTCCTTTCCAGCCGGGTTTCACGTGCGAGAACAGGTCTATGGATAACTCAGCATCTCCCATATGAGTGAGCAGCTTGGGAAAACGTGGCCCGTGGTTCGAAGAAGGTCTGTGTGCCAGGTACGGGGACTCAGGCTGCGCCGTTCACACGCATGCTAGCCCACCACGCTGTCCTACTCCACTTGAGAGGGAACAGTTAGATCCACATTTATTGTTTTATATATATATTTTAATAGCTATGTTACATATATATTATTTTTTATATACTATTCTATTTTGTATATACTAATATATATCAAAAAGAACTTTGTAAGTGCCTTCACAAAGCACACGGCGTATCTGACTTGCTGCGTTTTGGGGGTGACCACCTGCAAAGCTGAGATACCCCCCCGGCTATGGCGACTTGAGCGCCACAACTGGGGAGATCCCACAAACGGCACCGTCAAAGCTCCTTCTCCGGTTTCATCCCGCACGTGCTTTGGGGAGCAGAAGCACAGTAGGCAATAACCAGCGCCGGCTGCGGAGGCACCGCCAGCTACCAGGTAAACGCAGTTGTTTCGGTCACCCTATCAGCTGTACGGCCCACGGTGCAACACATCTAAGAAAGATGGCAGGGAGGAGATCTGCACCTTCGCTTTTGCCCATTTATCTCAAAAATCATACCAAGCTTTTACGCTTGTGTACGAAAGAGAAAGGAAAAGGCAAATATATTCTGATTAACAGGGAGATTTCTATTGTTGCCCGGACATCAAACAGCACCCAATTAGTCCTGCAAGGATCTGACCCACAAATTATGAAAATAAATGCCTCCAAAGCTTTGATCTTTTGTATTTCTGTAGCGTGCTACAGCAGTTATTAGACACATTTTATTAGATTCAAGCTGTGCGATCTCTTCCTCGGCAAAGGCTCTCCCGCCTCCAATGCATCCTAAAGTCTCCCCCCAGCAGATTAAGGGCACGGTCCCAAACAGTCACTTCTGTCAAGCACTAAACACGTGACTCAGCTGGCAGCAGGCTTTTTCCTTCTGAGTTTCAAAATTTGGAGCAAAGAGAATTTTTTAAAAAGGGAGGGGGGGAAGTGTCAGCCACCTAAATTCAATTTCTGACTCTCTGTTAGTTTATAAAGGGATATACATCCTGGGCAACATCTCCAGGCTTCTAAGAAGTGTTGCTTTCAGAACAATTTATTCCATTCTGCGCTCTGTAACACCGTTGCAGGAGGAAGCGAGAAAAAAGGAGAAAAAAAAAAAAAACAACCCAAAAAGGGGTAACAAAAGGTTTGGTGCACGCTGCAGCTGGAAACCACACGTGCACTCACGTGAGCAGAAACACATCCATCCGCCCACCGCAGCGACAGCACTTCAGCCCCAGAGGATGTTAAAAATCAGATTGCTATGGCTTTGCTCAGAAGAGTGACTGTTTCCAGCCCCGGCGGGTACGTAGGAAGGATGGGACCATGCGAACTGCTCGGGTCTCACTTACTGGCAAGAGGGTGGTGTTCGCGCGAAGCCATTAATATCTAATAGGGTTTCTGTGGCGGAGGAGAGAGCTGGTTATCTGCAGCAGAGCAAAGTGCGTGCCTTCTGCTGCCCTCAGGGAACCCGGCAGCCGAGCACGGGTTGTTTGCTCACCTGGCATGGGAGGAGGACACGTTGGTTCTCAGCAACGCAAGATGCAACTGGACACTCCAGCGCTGCCCGGCTGGTTGCCATCATCCATCATCTACTACCAACACACAACCTCGTGTTTCGGGCAAGCGCCGCAGGAAATTAATGTGGAAAAGCAACATTCTTGACCAAAAGGGGAGGAAGGTTTTCTGATTTGCCATTACAAAATAAAATCAGGCGTGCGGAGAGATATAACCGAGTTCTGACTAAACTTCTTAGCGGTGTTTTCCAACCTTGATGGCTTCTCCTTGCCTTTCACTAAGGAGCCGTTGCAGGAGCCCCCCAGGGCTGGGCCCTGCGTGCTGAGCATCCTCATCCCTCTACGGGAAGGAGATGCTTGGCCCCTCGCAGGGCTCATCTGGAAACCACTGGGGGGGGGGAATGCAGAGAGAGGGGGAGTCTCCATTTCCCAAGGACCGTGTTTGTTAGACAATCCTCCTTCAGAAATCATAAGCGATTTACACGCAGAACGTCAAACCTCACTTATATAAATTGTTTTCCCGAGCCCAGAGCAGACAGCCCCTCGGTTTCAATGTGCAATCACGGTTCAAAGTGACAAAAAGCAGGATTCTCCCCATTAATATCTGAGGCATGAAGAAACGAGACGGGGATCAACACTTGGTCCTTGGCGTGCAGGTCAGACGCAGAGAACTCACGCTGCTCTCCGTGATTACCCTCGCAAAGCGACTGGGGGTGCGTTAGAAGGGGTCAGGCGAGGGTCCGCAGAGAGCAGCTCGGAGCCCGAGCCCAGGAGGTGACGGCAGCTCTGGTGCCACCTGGCCCCACATGAATGACAGCTTCCAAGGACACCTCTTCCTCAGCCGGGCGATTCATTGCTGGAGATCTACATACAGATCGCATGGAAACAGTTTTCTTCCCTCATTCCATGCAAACCATACCACTACATTTACTAGAGCCTGGCAGATAAAAACTACCTTCACGTAGCACGGAAAAAAAACGCCTCTAACTAATTCTTGCATGGATTAAAAATCAGATGCTATTTTAAATATGCACACCGCTCAAATACTCTTTGTTGCCCGAAACCTCGATTCAACAAAATGCTTGTGGCTCAAACGTCATCTGGCTCAAGCACATGTTTTGCCATAAACTCACTCCAAATTACTATTTTTTATGGCTGACCAACACAGGAACACTAGTGAGAACGGAGAGACTCTCCATGCCTTTTAAAAAACACTGTACACTTTGGTGTTGTGGAAGATCTCCAAAGATGAGGAAGGGTAACCACAGCACCAGTGCTGAAGGAGTCATGGAGAACTGCAGAAGAGCAGCGTCTAGGCTGCGCAACTCCAAAGGGTGGGGAAAAAAAACCCCAACAATCAACCCCATTAGACAGAACACGGCTTGGCTTCTGCTGTAATTTCATGACCACACACAAAAGAACATGCACGCATTTGTAGAAGATAAGTGTTCTCACCACAATCAGCACTCCTGGCTCAAGGAGTGGAAGTGAGATGAAGAAAAAAAGGCTTAAGAGTTAGACATCGACATCCCTTTGGGATGATTCAGAGACCAGTTTTGTGCTGCCAAGGTTTTATGGTTAAAAAAATTTTTAAAAAGGCTCAAAAATATACAAGGTACGTGGACACAGTCATGGTTTACAGCTTACACATGCACTGAATCATACTGGAAGAGGACAGATGAAGTCCCCGATGGAAGACCCCCAAGAGTGCCCATCCTCAGGAACTGCAGCTATATATACATTTGTGGAAGATATGCCCCAAATTTTGCATGGTAGCATACCACGTAAAAAAAAGCACAAGTAAATAAGCTTTTCATGTCTTTTTTAATCTCCATAAGTCATCTCTAGTCAAAGTTGTTCCTCTTTCTATTCAGGAAGAAGGTGACCTTTGCAAAAGCTGCCCAAATTTTGTCGAGCTACAGAGTTTTTTAACAGGTGCTGGAAGAAAATAAAACTAACATCATGCTGCCAGGATAAGGCTCCTGAGTGGAGGCTTGCAGTGCTTATACCCCATTAGAACTCCTCCTAAATCTTTAATGATGCTGAAATACGCCATAAACTGATGGAAGTTCTGGAAACAGGACGATGCCAGCATCTTTCTTTGGGTTTTGTGTTGGGTTGTGTGTTGGTTTGCTGTTTTTTTTTTTTTTAATATGAGAGCTTTTATCTCCATTGCCAACGATCAACTAATGCAAACAAATGGCCACTGAAACTCTACTTCTATACAAAGCGAAGCTAAAGGAAGAGTAGTGACATTTTTGGGTTTCATCCAATTCTTCCCAGCAACAGCTAATACCCACCGACTCCTTAGTTCTGCGCTGTCTCCTCTCCCAGCCCCAGCATTAAAGGCCAGGCGTTTCCAAAACAAGTAACGATTTTAGGATCCAGTTTCCAGCCAGTGCACGGTCAGCACTTTGCGAAAGTAAATAACAAAAGCTTGGGTTTTGTTAATGAGCTCAAAACAAAAGTAACATCCAGGTACACGAAGGAAACAATTACTCCTTCCCCCCAAAAAGGCTCCTTTTTAAATTCCCAGGCTCGCAGGAAACCCTCGGCAGAACCGTACCACCCAGGTGAGCCTCGCCAGTCCCCAGCTGGGACCCCAGCCCAGGTCCAGCCCCTTTCCAAGCGGACGAGGTGCAGCTGTGAGAATGATGGGGTTTGCTTGCCCCAAGCCTGTCCCAACCCCAAGGGGGAGGATTATCAGCTCCCCGAAAAAGGTTTTTCCTCCCCAGAGAGGTTTTACCACCTCCCACACAACCTCGCAAAGCACCCCAAGTGCATCCAGCCGCGGCAGCTACTGCACTGCCGGCGCATCAGCCAGAGACCTGTCCCTGCAGACGGATGCGGCGGAGGAAAAGCTATTGACCTGAATATTTTAGAAGGATCAAGGCCGCTGCCTTCAGCAAGAGATGACAGGCTCTTGCATTCGCTGAGACAAAAACCAAACAAACAAAAAAAAAAAAAAGGGGGGAGGGGAAAAAAGCCCCCCAAACCCAACCCCATCGCTCTGCTTGCTCTCTTACTGGGATCAGCTGCGCGTGTGCCCCCAGAGAGCGCTGCCCACCGCATCCCTCCTCACGCTCATCCACGCTTTATTGCAAAAATCTGCTTCTCAAACACAGCTGTCAACAGCCTGTGCGAATCCCCACGTTAATCATTATTCCGCTAATGGCACTGCCAGGTCATTCGGCTATTAAACACGCTGAGTGGACTAGCAAAAATATCTCCTTGCCCGTACAAAAGAACATTATAACGTAGTTTATCTCATCCCCTTGTCAGTATAATATGCAGCACTACCTGTTCAATGGCCTCATCATTTTAAATTACCGTTTTCTGCAACATTAACAATACTCATTACCAGCATCGCCACCGGAAGGTCTCTATTTTAAGAATCCTCCTGATGTCGAAGGCTTCGCCCTGCCCTTCCTTAACGGGCTCAGCCCTCTGCACCGACACGGGGATGCTCGGGTACCATGGCAATGAGCGCCGGTGCGCAGCGATAGAGAGAAACGTGTGGCGAAGGCGGCAGGAGCCAGCCCAAAGTGTGCCTACTCCGCACACCAGGCCGTGCATTTTAATCAGAATTCAGCGCTTTGTTCCCAGCCCAGCCGGCAGCGCGTCGAGGCGATGCGCCGCTGCGCCGCAGCTCGCCTGCGCGGCCACGATGAACCCGTGCGTGGCAAAACCAGGAGCGCCTGACACCTCCCTCCCAGGTTACCTTTCAGCCCAGCTCCACAAATCCTGCCCCGTAACACCACAAAATGAATGACGGGTTCTGCTCGTGCCATGCTGAGCCTCAAACGGAGCGCTCCGGTCCTGCAAAACGCACCGCCCTCCCGTGGGACAGGAGGAAGGAAGCCAAAGGATGGGATGGGGTGAACCGCCATGCAAAGGTCCACCTTTTTTGGGGGTTGTTTTGGGGGTTTTTTTTGGTGTTTTTTTTGTTTGTTTTTTTTTTTAATGTATTTGCTGGTTTATGACACCCAACCTTCTGGAACATCTCAGCATCTCAGGGACTCAGACTTGGAGACGAGCAGCCCAAGCTTCTCCTTTCCCCACTGCTGGGAATATATCGTCCCCTCCACCAAGATTTGGAGGCACTACCTGCTCCCAACGCTTTGCACAGCCATCCCTCACCCCTTCAAACAAGCGGGCACAAGAGCAACGTCTCCTCCAGCCGGGCTCATCTACAAACCCGCAGCAGCGTGACACTTCTCTTCTAATAAATGAAATTTTGCAAGGCTCGGGGAATTACTCCTCCCCACCACGTTTTTGTGCTCAGGCAGCAAATTTACTATTGATTTCTGATTCAGACCCCGTGGAATGATTCACGCTTCTTGCCCCGTCTGCTGAATTTATGACCTTTAACAATTATTCTAAGTGCTAGAAGAGCTTAGTTTAGAAGAAGATCTATTCCTCGGCAAATTAAGCTCCTATTCTTGTCTCACTTACAAACCAACACATCTCTCATCGTTTACAGGAAAGTGCCATCGCAGCCTTCTCCCCTTGAGAGGGGACAGAGGCCCCGGGGTCCTGCCGGGGGGGACAGGGCTGGGCAGGGGGACACGGCTTTGCGCTCCCACCTCGCCATGAGTCGGGGTTTCAGGTCCCCTTCTCTCAGGTTACCCCAAAACGCCGGCACCGCTCTGCCCGCAGACCGGGCTGCTGTGGGTCTCTGGGGGAGGAAGAGAGAGGGAGGGAGGGGGGAAATATACATTTCCTCCTAAAGCGAAAACAAAACCCTGACTGTATCTGCCGCGCGTTGCTATTAAAAAGCCACAAACACACACTAAAAAAGAAAAAAAAAAGTGTGGATACAGTTTTAAAAAGAAACGGTGCCCTAGTGCAAATAAACTTCCTCATGCAGAAGTTAAAAAAAAAATAATAATAAAAAAAATATTGGATTTGAAAGGGTGGGGGAGAAGGAGAGAGCCCCCTTCCCCTCCCAAATGATATTGCTTCCCTGGATTAACTCCACCAGCTTCAGCAACCTCTCTCCCACGGCACCTTCCAGCTATCAGGGAAAACCAGAGCTCCGGGTCTGTTTTTAAGCTGGATGGTCTCCTCTACACCCCGTATTGCTGAGCAATCATTTACACTACTAATCAACCAGAAACTCACCAGGAAGAAAGTAGGGCGAGTGAATAAAGATAGACTTTTTTTTCTCCACCCCCCCCCCCCTTTGCACTGAAGCAAATAATATTTCTAAAAATATGCTCGTGCAAGTCTTCGGCGGGTTCGGTTTAATTTTATTTATTCCTCCACGCCAGCAGGTTGAGAGAAGCAGCCTCGCTGCTGCCTCCCCAATTAACGCCGCTTCTCTAAATGACTCCCCACGCTCCATACCGACCAGCTCTTCTTCAAAGGATGGAAAAAGGGGGGGGAAAGGCAGAAAGTTACAGAAAAAAAATAAAAATAAATAAATGGAGGGGGACGACGACACACGACGGGGGGGGACACATCAGGCCACAGCCCACGCAGAGGCTGACACGTTTGACGAGCCCGACATTTCAAGGGTATTCTCTCAGACTCAAGCACCTAAAAGGCAGGATCTTCTGCACCTTAATCAGAGATGTCAGAGATTGTTATGTGATTTATAGCTAGTGGATTCAGATTTATAATAGTCCTCTAGGAAGTCACTGTTTTGTTGTTACTGTATTCTTTTTTTTTTTTCCCCCATCAGATTACAAGGAAAAGAAAAGGGAGGAGACTTGCCCTAGAGCAAGGCAATAAGTTGCTATTCTTAATGTAATTAGGACCTTCTAAATAATCAGGAAGACCATTAAAATTAGAAGCATAAAAGTAGATTTTAAAAAACTCTCTTTTGACTGTGTGAAAAACAGTTTTATTGACATGAATTCAGAAAAGGAGCACTGAACCTCTAATTCAACATTTACAATTTTAGACAGTAAAAATGTATAGAAAAACACCAAACCCTGACAATCACATTCATACACTACCAAAACAATAATGAATTATAGAAAAAAAGGTTCTGTAGAAAGTTTTTAAAATACAATGTAAAAATACATATCTTGAAGCTCTTCATTGCCAAGATTTTTGAGTTGAAATAATTTTTCACATGCAAAGTAGATAAAGCAGACTGTGTACAAAAATCACATTTTAATTATGTTGGCTTAAATTATTCATTGTGAAATAATGGCAAACAGCAGTGGGATATGTTTGATGTAAAGGGAACATTTA
>NW_009648255.1:6409120-6411707 GCF_000708025.1 Charadrius vociferus
CGCCTGCCTGTCCTGTAGGCTTCCAGCCCTGGCTCACCTCATGGCAAAGTCCCCAAAACGGTTTTATTTGGTCCATAACACCCCCTCCACTATGAGAAACAGCGGGCAGAAAAATCCAGGCTTCCTGGATCCCAAACCCACCACCAGAGCGGCTGTGCCTCTCAAGTCTGGTGGGAAAAGTTGCCGAATTTCAGGTGCCGATCCCAAATTCTGCCATGCCGGAGCGTGGGGAAGCACTAGGGCCTGGTCCTGCTTGGTGCCAAAGGAGTGGCCAGCCATCCGCTTTGTGCACCTCGGGATGCTCGCGTCCAGAAATGGTCCTTGTCCAGCTGCATCCAGATGTCAGACGCGAGTTTGTGACCTGTTCCCTCTGCGCTCAGGAGCCATCCCAGCCCTCTCAGCTCCCGGGCTGTTCCTCGGTAAGAATAAGAGATTTATGCTGTCTTTGGAATTGGCCAAAACCCCCCCGAAGCCAGCAATAGCTAGGTAGAGTCAGCTTTTACTGTTTTCCTTATTTCCCTTTTTCGGATGTGGTTTCTGCCAAACCAGGTGCCATATATAAATATATATGTATAAAAAAATCTGTTGCCTTTGAGGGAACCGTATGGAAGCTGTACTTACAACATCAACTTGTGTCAGGAGCTTACAATATGCAGAGCTGGGAAGCGGAAACCCTACACATGAGTCAATTGGCAAGCGGATGGGATTTTCTGGTCAGAGATGTGCTTAAAAAAAAATTAAAAAAAAAAAAAAATTGTATTACAAACGATTGTGCGGTTGCGGGGAGGCTGCGTGCTGCAGATGGTGCCGGAGGTGGGCTGGGCTGAGGGGGGACAGATGGATGAAAGGACCAAAGGAGCTGCCAAAACCTTCCCAGGATCAACAGGATCCACCGAGGTGGTTGCAGAGGTCGGGGCCGCCGGTGCCTCCGCGCTCCGCTGGCTGGATAGCCCACGGTGGAGGGAGTACATCAACAGCTTATTAGCTTTATTAGTCCTGATCGCGGCAGGACTACGATAGGGGCTGGGGATGGCAGCCGCAGTGGCGGTGTTTCGGCTCGCGGGGCTGCGAGGGCGCAGCAGAATGGGATGTTTTTTGGTAATAAAGTGAAGTGGCAGGTAGCAGAAGTCAGCGGCCGTGGGTGAGGTGCGCAGGGCTGCGCGGCTCCCGCAGCCTGCCTGGATTTATCCCCTTTTTCCACACCACAAATCATCACTCCGCCATATCTTGCGCAGTCCTCAAAATTTGATCGAAATGCTAAACTCGATAAAATAAACACCAGGGACCGTCTCGCTGTCTCCGAGCACCCTCCTGAGTCTCCCGTGGTGCCGGGGTGTTTTTTTTAAACCAGCTGTTGTCTGCGTCTGTTCCAACCCAGGTATTGCAACGCTTTACTCCTGGTTGTGAAGCTGGAAGCAAAACTGCCTGGAAACTGGTAACAAACCAATGCGAGACTTCCTCCCACTCTCATTGTTCTCGGGGAGAGGAGGGAAGAGCAAACAGGATGAGAGAGGACGCTGGCTTGCTCTAATGTGCTTTCCATCCAGAAATACACGGGATTATTTGCGAAACACATAAGGATTTAAAAAATAATAATAGTAATAATATATGCCCAATCCTGCAAATAGACGGATTGCCCCGATCCTCAGCACGAATGCAAAGCCCCAAGCTGAACTGTGATTTAATTGCCATCTATCCACTGTCCATCAAGACGGTAAAAATGGAGAGGACCCTTCTGTCATCACTGACATAAGAAACGCATAAAGTGATAGCGGGAGGTGATCAGAAAACGGCGGTGAGGGTCGCTGTTGCCAGGCTGCTCCGGGGAAAGGCGCAGGCTCCGCAGGGAAACACGTGCGCCGCGACCGCCCGAGATGCCGGCGCTGCTGTACAGGCTGTGCCGCTGCCTGGCCGGGCTGCAGGAGGACAGCCATGGCTCCAGCTGGGCAGTCACGTTCTGCAGGAAGCTTTTTCTATGAAAAATGAAATTTCCAGGATGTTACTTCTTTTTTTTTTTTTTCCTTTTTTTATTTTTTATTTTTTTTCACAAGGAGGTGTAATTTCTGCATCTCTCTGTAAACTGTTTTTTTCTGCCGGGAACATCTAAACAAAATATTGCAGTTGGAGTCACTATGACTCAAAACAGAGCACTCAGTTGAAGTGGCCCAAAATATTTTGCGGTGAGTCAGTTTGGCATGGAACTGTGTTCCCAGCTGGCGGGTCCCCCCGTGGGAATGGCGGCTGGATGCCGTGGTCCAGCAGTTGTGTCTCACCATGGTCCTTCTCGCCGCGCGGTGCCCCGTGCTCCAGCCTGGCGGCGTTGCGGCACGGCTATAGGTGAGCCGCAGCGCGGGCAGGGCACTGCCGAGCTGAACGAAGGCGTTAAGCTGCCACATCCCCATCCTCCGTGAAGCAAGAGCCGTGCAAGAAGAGCAGAACCCCTCCTCGCTCAGCTCCCCGTGTCTCTCATCACCTGGTGGTCCTCCCTCCGCGGAAGCTTGGGACCATTTTGTGGCAAGTTGTTGTTTTTTGCTGTTTAATCCCCATTCGGTATGTGGAGAAATGTGAAAAATGTCATTTTTTTTCC
>NW_009648255.1:6411717-6421294 GCF_000708025.1 Charadrius vociferus
CCCTACAGAGTGGCAGTCCCCAGCCTTGGCCAGCCCCGGCGAGCAGCGAGCACCTTAATGAACCGAAGCTCTGCTGTCGGCAGTGGGGGGCTAATGTCAGGGGCGGTGTTTTTGATTTATTCATTGGAGGGCTTCAGCTCACATATAAACTACCCAGGTCATTTGACCTCTGCAGGAAACTAAATTTAATTATCTAACAGTGCCACCACTGTTAATTATATCATGAGGGGGTATAAGTAGAATGAGTAAATCTAAATGACACATAAGGCCTTGTCCCATTAGCAAGAGCTTCAGGAGCTTTGGATCATTCTCCAAAAGATGAGCGAGAAAAGGAATGAAGCAAACAAGAAAGCACCTTTGGCCCCTATTTTGGGCCCTGACATGTGATTTATTCCACAAGCACACGTGGGTCACTTGTTCCCAATAATTCTGTGACCACTCGGCCCCATGGCTGGCGTCAGCGTAATTTTTCTGGTTCCCAAAGTCCAGGCTGGTCTACCCCAACGTTTGCCCGTGTAATGCAGTAGATAAAGGACTCTGCCCAAACTGAATGGAGGATGCTGAAAAATTAATACTCTGTTAAATGCATAATAATTGTGTTTTAAGCTAACGTGACAACATGCAGCTGTGTTAAGAGACACTCAGAAATGAATGGCTACATGTGTCCTAACCTGCGTCTATTGATCTTCCCAAATGCACTTTAACTGACTCATTATCACTTACTGATTGCTCGTCCTTCTGCTGATACGGGTTCCCCTCCAGGGAGAGAAGTGTTTTTCCATTGCCTCCTTGGAGCTGAGCAGGACGACATGTGTGAATCCTGCTGCCAGGATTTTTCCTATAGCTATATATACATAAAAAACCCCTGTGAATAGTTAATCGCTCCCTCGCTTTAGCATTGTTCAACTCCAAAACCCTGTAATCACTGCAATGGGGGAGTAAATGGAAAATCAGCAAGGGCTCTTTGGGGAAAAAAAAAAAAAAACAACCCTACCTCCACAGATTCATACCCAGGGAACAGCACGGTGCGTTCAATTAGCCGAGTCCCGGGGCGCTGCAGAGAACAAGACGGTAGATGGTTCCCTTCCCCGAGCATAACTTGCCCAACAGCACCCCTCCAAGCTGTTCTTCCCCAAAATATTCAGCACCCAGGGCCAACACAGTGTTTCCTTTATGCCCCCGCTGCTGAGGTTGCATGCGGCTTCTCACACGGGTGGCCACCACGGGCCAAAGTCACCAAGGGGACACCAGCCCAGAAGCGCTCCCCCAGCGCGGCCAGCACGGCGCTCGAAGCAGCAGATCGGAGCGGCTCTCTGCCTCGCGTGAGTTAAAGGCGGCTTTTCCAGCGCAGCAACCACCCGCACCCTTTGAAGCGCCGCTGTATTATTTACTGGAATACTAAAATTTAAACGTAGAGTCACAGTTTTTAGGTACGGCAGAATCCTGCGTAATAACCTGTGTGCCTCCCCCAAGGGGATTTACGCCTCCTTCGTTGCTGTCCCGTCAGCCTGGCTATAGCATCGGAGGCCCAACGCGTTGTTTATTTGGGCAATATGTTTCCATGTCGCTGTTTGGGAACCTGCCACGCTAACGATGTAGGACTCAGTTTTGTCAATTAAACTCTTTCCTTTGTGCCTCTTCTGTGAAGGAAAAAAAAAACCAAACCCACAAAACATCCAAGGGGAGCCTTGCTCTTTGGGAGGGTGGCAAGTTTTTTATAGTTATTTAAAATGTGCCAATCGCGACTGTTTAGAAACCAATCAAAATCCCATTTTTGCACCGCTTGCAGAAAACCGAACGCGGCCTTGCCCCCAGAGAACTGTGCTCCCACAATCCCGCAGAGGAATACTAATTTCTCCTTTCTTTGCCTCCGTCTCAGGGATAACATCAGTATGTGTAAGGTCCAGAACGCGGGAGCAGAGACGTGCTCCAGAATCCACCTGCCGCGGCAGGAAAGTCCTCCGGGGGCATCTGCCCCTAAATATCTACTTTACAACCCTGTCCATGGAGAGGAACACCTGCGCCGCTTTTCAAGTGCCTTTTATCAAAATTATTTAGCAGCCCGGTATGTTTTTTATGCTGATCAGTCTGGAGCTGAGCTACCCAAAGACAACCAGCATTTATATTCACCTCTTCTTTCTTGGCTTGTCTTGTAGACCAAAGGCAGCCCCAGGCCTGGGAAACACCTGACCTGAAGCCACCCCCAATCTGGCATTAAGCGTAGATCAGTAGAACAAGAGAAACTGGCTTTATCTTTTGTCAAATGCAAATTGCTGAGAGTTAATTAAGACACATTTCAGGAACAGTGAGTTGTTGGGTGTTTTTTTTTTTTAAAACGATAATCTGTCCTGAGGTGTGGGTAGGGTTCGACAGCTCTCCTCGGGAAAGGGGTTACAAAACTGGAACTGCGCGTTGCAGTTAGCAAAGGTGCTGACAACAAAGGTCCCATAGGACTTCGGTGGCAGCCAAACATACAGGGTGTTCGGACACCCATGAGACTGGAGGCAACCCAGGTCCAAAACCTCTTTGGCATACACGTTTTTTTCCAGTTTTTCATTTATTTTTAGTGATCGATGTCTTCACCATGGCTTGTCAGATGTGTTGTCCTGCAAAGAAGGTAGAGCCACAAGGGCGCTACGTTTCTGCCTTTTTGGAAGCATGTTGAATACTTATCGTTTTGCCCTGCAAAAGGTAAAAGTCTTTTCTATGAAAAAAACAAAAATATAAAAAGACAGGTTAAACCACAGAGCAGATTTTCTGAGTCTGAGATTTCCCACTCATAGCCAATGACCAAAGCAGAAGCGAGTCAGAAAGCAACTGGAGGTACTTAAAGCAACTTAAAGTAATCGTCTGAGTAGTACTTAAAGTGTTAGTGTCTGAGTGGGAAGACAGGGTTTGAGCCAACTGCTGTTGCCTTTCTGTGGAGGCTTCGCTCAGAGGTGTTTACTTCCTCATGCCTTCATGGAGATGTGGCAGTCTATGAAAGCACTCCTCCTGGAATTAGATGAAAATGGTTTTTTAAAAAAAAAAAGGGTTTCTAGGTCCTGTCATAACAGGGAAAAGCTTAAAAAAGCTAACCCAAATGTTCACTGAAGGCAAGACACGCTGTACTCATGAAATGGATGGAGAATTTCAAAGGCATGGGACTTTCCGACTTGCTGAAAGACAAAATCATCATCAGAGTACCCGAAAATATCACTTCACCACCTCAGAAAGGAGCTGCTTCGGTCTGGATTTTATGTACGGAAGGTCTTCTGCAGCGTGCTGCTGCGTGGCAGGGCAGTGGATGCAGGCTGGCTTCAGGCCCAGGAGGTCCTCTAGAATTTAGATACTCTGATTTACAGATCATATCAGAAAACTCTGCAGAACAGCAGACTTCCTTTGACATCAGTTTTGTGACCCTCAGAAGGCATTTTTCAGCCTGCAATGTAGAACTTCACTCCTACAAATCCCAGCCAAAATCGTTGATGTGACCTACAGATGGAAAAGTCTCCGAAAAGGTGTAGAGCCAGACAAGAGCCCGGGTCAATACGGCCATGTCCTCACCACTGCCATTTGGCCTAATGACTAATGCTGTTAATGCAACTGCAAACATAGCATGAAAGGACAGGTCACCCCTCAAGGGCCATGAAGATTACACCATGCCACCAAGAAATACCTCCGGAAAGCCACACAGACAGACAAGCAGGACTCTGAGTAATTATAGCAGGGAAAAAGTCCTTGAAACACGAATGTCGAACAGTACTAGGAGGCAAACCCACGAAGAAGGGAGAATCATAGAATCATAGAATGGTTTAGGTTGGAAAGGACCTTGAAGATCATCGAGTTCCAACCCCCCTGCCATAGGCAGGGACACCTCCCACCAGCCCAGGTTGCCCAACGCCACGTCCAGCATGGCCTTGAACACCTCCAGGGATGGGGCCTCAACAACCTCTCTGGGCAACCTGTGCCAGTGCCTTACCACCCTTAAAGTGAAAAACTTCTTCCTAATGTTTAATCTAAACCTGCCCTCTTCCAGTTTACATCCATTCCCCCTCGTCCTGTCACTACATGCCCTCGTAAAAAGTCCTTCCCCAGCTCTCCTGTAGGCCCCCTTTTGGTACTGGACCTAAAGGGAGAAGGGTTCACCTACCTGTGCAACAACCCACTGGTCAACAGATACCTGGAAATGAAGTGACATCCAGGGTGGGAAAAGCATGGTCAGTGCTTGGGATCTGTAGGACAAAAGAAACCGAGTGTATTTAAACAAGTTGACAATTTTGGTGCTAAAATGGGATTTCTGAGAAACTACTGAAACACCACACAGGAAACTAGGGGGTTTTGAAAATGTCTACGAAAGGCGTGCTGCATGGTCAGGGGAATGACTCCATCTTCAGTTAAGACAGCAGAAAAGAGTGTGCCTGTCCTCTGAGCGGAGGGAAACCCTGCCCACATCTAAGCCTGCAGTCTGGGTCTCACAAGTAGGTTACAACAAGGAAGCCATCAGCTGGGAACTAAATAGGACACTCAGAAAAACCTTGGCGAGAAAGGTAGATCAACCCCAAATGACAGAGAGGTGACTGAGCCCCCTTTCCCCTGTGTGCCAGTGCTGCGTGGGAAGGATGAACGTGAGAATTTCCTTTGAAATTCTGGCCCCTACAGGCTCAAAGCAGCCAGCGTATGAGAGAGACTTTTAAAAGTGATGTTATATATTTAATTAATCTCGTGTTTCAGCAGTTTGTGATTTGTGGCTGCTGGCACCGGCAGGACTGCAGCCCGCACCGAGGTTATTGAGAGCTTTGCCCCCCGCAATGGTTACAAGGTCAGGCCCTTGAAAACACGCGGTGATGAGTGGGAAGAGACATACCACAGATGACGGTGACTGGAGAGTGACTTCTTTGTCCATCCCTGCCGTCTGACACCACCAAAGCGGTGCTCCAGCCACATCCACCTCAAGGCTCTGGGAACTGAGGCACCAACTCTACGGGGGGCTTCTCTCATTGCTCTGTTCACAGAAATAATTTTGAAAAGTCACATTGAGTTCAATATACATCACTGAAATTTCTGTTTTATAGTTTAGTTTGAAGGTAGGACCACTTCTTCGATACCGTTGTATTAACAAGATGTTTGCCCATACCCTGCACCGTTACTGGTGCTTTCCTAAACCAGCATCTACCGAGGAACCAGCTGAAAGGCTTGGGGCAGCCGCAAAGGCAGCGGATATTCTTGTGCCTTTGTCTACTGGATGAGCTCAAACCTGTTCTGACAGTAAGTGTACTCCTCACTGGTGCCCATCAAGGGGGCTGTAAAATGGAGCCAGTGTCTCGGTCGGCTTCCCAAGTCCTACTTGACCAAACTGACTTGGACTGAGTTGTGTCCTGTCATCCCGCTCTGCCGTGGGCATGTGCGTGGGCAGAGGGCGAGCGCAGCTGGGCTGGGAGAGGGGCTCTGCAACACCACCGGGGTGGGAAGTCTCTCCTGCCGCCGCGTGGGGTGAGCTGGGACCTGCACTGGACACTTCGCCTATTGGCATTGTCCCGTGTCCTCCTGCACCGGCTCCGTTCTGCACATCTCGGTGACAGAGGTCCTTGGCTATGTGTCACGGAAGAAAGGTTGGCGAGAAGGGTACAGCAGCAAGTCGAGGGAAACCGAGGATACTTCCCAAACTGATTCATTCCTTGCCATCCATTCTAGACCACTTGACTTTTAACAACATATCCACCATGCGCTCGACGTGAAGAAATAATAGAGTCCTGAGAGCTGAAAACATGCAGTTTCCCTTACCTGGGATAAATGACAGCCCAGTAGCGTCATGAAATAAAGCCACAAGGTGCTGCTGTAAAATAACCAATACATCATTAAAATAAACAGGGAACAATCTGCATATGTGCCTTGGCTGATGGAGGGGGCAATGGACCGAGTCTGCTCTGCAGACGTGCGGAGTGACTGCTAAGGGCACGGATTCAGGCTGTGACAGCAGCAGGAGGTAAGCAGGGGGACACAGACGTGAGAAGAGCCGGATGGGGATGAGAAACCAAAGTGAAGATCTTTTGAAGATCCTGAACTGCATTTGCTGGTGAGCAGCATCGTCCAGAGGTCGCTTGGCACACGGTCAGTAAATGGCAGTGAGCCCACCAGTGCTGCCCACCCCGGTCCCATCGCCAGCCCCTTCATCCCTGTCCCTCACCTCGCTCCCCGTCCCCTGTGCCCTGCTCCCCCTCCAGGTCCCAAACGGGGGTGAAGAAATAGATGCTAATCTGGAGCTTTCCAACTGGAGAGACGTCAGTCGGAGCCCAGTGGCGGTCGGAAAGAAATACTCACAGGATTAAATACTGATCTCCTACGAGCAGTGGTTTCAGCCCGTCGTGGGTAGTGTGGCCTAACCAAAGACAGTCTTTGCTAAAACCTGTTAGGGAAATCCTCCAGCCTTAGGACAACAGCAAGCTGCAGACATCTCCAGAGGGATAAATCCCCTCCGTACTGCAGCACCTCACCAAAATGCAGAGAGGAGGTGCCGTCAGCTCCGCAAGAGACCTCGCTGCAAAATTTCTCCGGATTATTTAATTGTTAAAAAAGATTTCAGTGCTTTACACAACATCTTTAGAAGCAAGTTAGACATATCCCAACAGAAAATCCACTATCCTGTGTATAGGCAGGTGGGGGATTTAGCACTCTCTGAGCAATCACGCTCACGGAAGCACCAAATGACACGTACAGCAAAGTATGAGTTTTGCAAGTGCCGTAGCTGACACAGGCTGTTTGCTCAAAGGGAATTAGCTTTTTCCTCTCCAAAACTGAGCATTAAGAGCTACTCTGACTGCCAGTCAATGGCAATTAAGCTGCTAAAAGCCCAGGTTGCTATTGGAAAATAGGACTCGGGCTCCTGAAACAGTCAGACCCTCTTTTTCCTTTCTTTTCTGCCTCTGACATGAGTGAGTGTAAGAGCCGAGACGCAGCTGACCTGAAATTACTCATTAAAAATAATAAGAAAATCTGTAAGACAACTGTAAGAGAGCAGTTTCTTCCAGGCATGCAAAACAGCCGTGTTCGCCCTTACCAGTATTGCCTGTGTTTGGGTTCAGGTCCCGACGTTGCAGTTTAAACAATTTGGGAACATAACGAGCGCGTCAGCCTAATACCGGAGTTCGGATTAAGCACAGTAAATCTACCAACAGCGGCAGCTGTTTAATCAGAAAGAAAGAAGCGTATGGGGTCAAAATGACATTATCTCACGTAGCATTGGAAAAGGTCTACTTCAATTTTATCTACAAGACGCGGGGCACCTGCTAAACACGGCCAGGCAGTGACAGCAGCAAACAAGGGAAAAGCCTGTGTACCAGTAAACGCCACATTAACTTGTACAAAAAGAAGACACATTATAACAGAAGTTATAACGAACCAAAGGCGAATGCACAACTCCGTTCAGAAAGGACGGTTCTTCCAAGCAGCAGGTCTGGGTGTTACCACAGGGAGGAGATGGGGCCAGTCTGCTCTATATTATATATATATATAAAAAAATATATTTATATATAATATATAGACTATATTATATATAGAATAAATATTTTATATATTATATTATCTGTATTATCTATTCTATATATTCTATATATCCAGTCTGCACTATATTCAGCATTTTTGCAGATCCCAGAACCAGACGTCTACCCTTTAGTGTACTTTAACAAGAAATAAATAACTGAAAGTCGTAGCCTGAGGAAAGCAATGGAATACCATCCTCGAGAGGATTAAAGAAATGAAAGGTACGTTCGGATGACCTGAGGGTGGAGGCGATGTGATCTGTGAGATCCCCAGTCCCAGGGACCATCCCATCCCATCCCATCCCCTCCCATTCCATCCCGTCCCATCCCGTCCCATCCCCTGGGAGAAGGGCTCCCCGGCACCTTGGCTCCACTCCAGCCTTGCTGTAGCCTTAGCAGAAGTAAAATATTGGAAACGTGGGTGACAGCTTAGATTACACATGGTTAGAAACAGCCAGGCTAATCTGTCGCCAGCTCCCTAGAAGGAAATCTTTCGCTAACAAATATGCTCCAGCCTTTTGAGCTGGCAGATAACGAGGGACCGGTGAATAAAATATAGCTGGATTTCAGGGAAGCGGTTGACGCGGTGCCGTGCAGGGGGCTGCTTCAGCAGGCCAGAGCGAGCGGTGCAGAGCTGGAGAGCTGCTTCTGGTGCGGCTCGGCCAGGAAGAGGAAGAGGAAGAAGAGGAAGGTGGCAGTTTGGTTTTGCGAGGTGTTGCAATGCACCGCGCTGCAGCCCCGGCACTGCGGCGGCGCCGGCGTCCCGCGCTCGGGGCCGGACAGCATGGCCTGATGGGCTTCGTGCTCCTCACCAGGGGGGTTTCATCGTGTCTGTGCATCACCTCCATGTCCTTCCCATGACACTACAACACATGGTTTTGCTCGAGGGACACAATAGTGGCTCAAAGAAAGTCATTAGTTTATTGTTTATAGAAAAAATACACTGCACGTGAGATCCCTACCCAGCATGAGGACAAGGAGCATCTCCATGTTTCCAATCTGCTCTGTCCTGTATAAGGCTGTCAGATTTCCAGGACAGGGGAACGCTGTGTTTTTAGGTCCCTCAGCATCGTGGGATCCTGGAAAGGTGCACCATGGTGCTACAATGCGAATGCATAATGCTGCTGCTGCCAGCACCACCAGTAGCAAAGGACAAACGATACCGGGCTGCATATGTTCTGAGGACAGGAACCTGGGATTTTGCTCCTGCTGAGGAAGTCCCTGTTGGAAACAGCACATCTCAGCTAAGGGAGACTTCTCCTGCTGCAACATTTTGAATCCTGCATAAAAACTTTCTGGTATCATAAAAATAATAATAATGAAACGGCACGACACAGAAAGCGTACAGACACAGTGGAAACCAAATTTGGAATGATTTAGATGATTCAGGCTTTTTTTTTTTTTGCTTTTTTTTTTTAGGGTGATAAGCAGCTAGCGCAGCTCACCGCACACTCGCACAACCCGAGAGCTTGAAGTCAGCGCGAAGGTTTGAATGAATGATTCATTATTCCGCACACGCTCCGGCTCCTCCGCCACTCCAGCCTGTACCCAGCTGGATCTCAGGAGAAATTCCTAGAGTGTGTAATTGTGGATAATGTGATCATCCTGCAGCAGGAAATAGGTTTGTAAGCATTCTTCGCCACTACAATTGATGTCATACAGATATGGTCTGCAAGGAAACAAAGTGGAGATATATATTGCAGCGAGTCGTTTGAGAGCTCACACAGCCTTCTGGGAGTAACATTTTAGGCAGGGAATGTATTTAAGCCCAAGCAGGCAAGGTACAGGCAGTATTTCATTTTAAAACGGCTCAGCGTGACGGTGTTCAGCGGAAAGGGGACGGTGCTGACCCTCTGGCAAGGCCAAATTTTGGGGTGCGCCCCTGGGGGCTTTGCATCCCTTCCAGAGAGGTTCCCATGGGAGTCTGGGCTCCGTGGAGAAGGGAGTTGGGTGTTGCAGCTGCATCCTCATCCTCCTCTTCCCACGTAGCTGTGGCCGGGGGTCCTGGGGGCAGGGCAGAACCACGCACCCCGGCTCAGGGCTGGCAGCCGCCCCCCCCC
>NW_009648255.1:6422023-6436358 GCF_000708025.1 Charadrius vociferus
GCGGGCACCCATCGTTCCGGTGGGTGAGCAGGCTGAGCCCGCAGCACCCTCTAGAGGACCGCAGCCACCCAGCCCTTGGTTCCAGGCAGGATTTGGGTGCACGGGAAAAGCATCTCTCCCCAGCAATGATTTCTCGGGCAAGTTTAATCCATCTCCGTGCGCCGGCTCAGCTTGTGGGCACATCACATTCTAGTGGGGCCCGTTGCGGTAGGACAAGGGGTAGTGGCTTTAAACTTAATTAGGGAAGATTTAGACTAGATATAAGGAATAATTTTTTACAATGAGGGTGGTTAAAACACCGGCCCAGGTTGCCCAGAGAGGTGGGAGATGCCCCATCCCTGGGAACATTCCAGGTCAGGTTGGACGGGGCTCTGAGCAACCTGGTCTAGTTGAAGATGTCCCTGCTCACTGCAGGGGGGTTGGACTAGATGACCTTTAAAGGTCCCTTCCAACCCAAACCATTCTGTGATTCTACGACCCCTGCTGAGCCCTGTGTGTCTCAGCTGGGTGGCATCAGGCCTCCAGCGTGTCCCTCCTGATGCCGGAGGGGATGAAGATGGGCAGTGCTGCAGGCAAGAACAGGGATGGAGAGGGTGAGGTAGAGCAGGGGCTGCCCACCAAGCTGGGGAGCAGCGTCCAGGGAAAAGTCCTCTGAGATCCTGCTCTGCAGGACTGTGGGTCCCCTGTGCGTCCCCAGACACAGCCAACATTGTCTTGATGGCAGGTTTAACCCAAATTGGGAGTCAGGTCCTAGCAGGTGTGGAGATGGACACCACTCCCATCATGTTGTCCCCCAGAGGGCTGTAAGGGCCAGTTTAGCCCAGCATCCCTCAGTCACTGGGACCGCATCCCCACACTGGGGCGCTGCTCTCCTCGGGCTGTGACAGGAACAGGGGGGGTTAGTTTGATTGTTATCTAAAAGCGACTTATCAGTGAAATCACACTGTAGTGTGGCCCCAAGGACACATACCTTAAATTCCTACATGTAATTAAACGCACAGGCTATATCCAGATGATGTAATTCTGTTACCCGTACCTGCTATACTCTTTCCAGTCAGTATGTGCTGGTCAACACACAGTCCTAACAGATATATGGGGTTCACCTGGGATTTTCCATGTAGAGGACACAAGCCACCCAAGGACAAACATCCTCCAACTGCTGTACTGTGCTGGTCCGTGGCTTCTGGCTACAGCTGCCTTTGTTTCTGGAGTTCCCCAGTTCCATGTCTGATACCGGCCAAAACGGGGATTTTCTGTATAAAGAAAGCCATTAACTATGCCTGAAATTAATTCTGTATACCGTATCTAGTTCATATTTCTGAAGTTACAGTGCTTTATATTTTACTTCATAAAGCATGTATCTGTTTCAGGAGGAAGCATGTCTGAAACATAAAATCCTAAAATGTATAAAACCCCCCAAAATATGAAGTCTAAACACCATCTTTCAAGTAGAAATCAAAAAATGCCGGGCAAACAGCCCAAATCCTCTCCTGAAGGAGAGGACTCTCCTCTCCTTTCCATTTTTGTTTCTGTCTTGGACCTACAATGTACATGTTCCAGCCTGCGAGTCTACTGAGGCTTGGTTGGCGTCCTTTAATGTATACTTGGTTGGTAAAGAATGAAATGAGGAAGGCAACCCAGAGAAGAAAATATAAATACTTTTCTGCCTGCTTTGTCAGATAAACTGGAGGAATCGGACAAATGCCGACAGCAGCACAGCAGGAGCAGGACAATGCTCCAAGGCTGGGGGCAGGAGGGAGCTGGGAAGACTGGTGTCTCTCTGGGTGACAGCCCAGCCTGCCTGTCCCCTCTCTCCCAGCTGGTCCCGGCTCTGCCATCCCGGGAAGGATCCAGAGCGAGAGAGCAGCCGGCCGTCTGGAGACACCGGAACATCCCTGTGACATGCCTGCTTTTAAGCTGTGCCTTTTGCAGGAACATAAGGGAGCGTACAAGGACTTGGCAAGGATAAGAGAAGCTGAAGACCAAGTTGGCGGGATGGCATCTGCCTGGACAGTGTGGTGCACCCAGTGGTGCCAAAGCCCTGGTACAACCACCGCACAGCTTGGCCCTGGTGGTTTCTCCAGCTGAAGATGTGAGTCTAGCTCTTACCTGCATTTCTCTTCTGCCCACACCACCTTCAGCCTCCCTCAGCGTGTCTCCCTGATGGGTGACGTCCAGCAGGACTCCAGCTCTCCTCTGCCTCATTACCTGCACAACCCTTGGCGCAGGGCAGGTTTCCCAGTAGGGACATACCGTACGGACAGGCCATCACAGAACACCACAAAGCATGCAGATGGCTCCTGCACTTCTGCTGGGCACCAGTAATCTCCAGAAAATAGAAACCTGTGAAGCCGTGATAACACTATCTCATAGAATCATAGAATGTTTTAGGTTGGAAGGGACCTTGAAGATCATCCACTTCCACCCCCCTGCCACGGGCAGGGACACCTCCCACCAGCCCAGGTTGCTCCAAGCCCCATCCAACCTCTCTGGGCAAGCTGTGCCAGGGGCTCACTGCCCTCAAAGTGAAAAATTTGTTCCTACTATCTAATCTAAATGTACCTTCTTCCAGTTTGAAGCCATTCCCCCTCGTCCTAGCACTACGTGCCCTTGTAAAAAGCCCTTCCCCAGCTCTCCTGGAGCCCCTTCAGGTACTGAAAGGCCACAATAATGTCTCCCTGGAGCCTTCTCTTCTCCAGGCTGAACAACCCCAACTCTCTCCGCCTCTCCTCACAGCAGAGGGGCTCCAGCCCTCGGATCATCTTTGTTGCCTTCCTCTGGACCCACTCCAACAGGTCCATGTCCTTCCTATGTTGGAGGCTCCAGAGCTGGACACAGTACTCTCCCCGGCCTCCTCTCCTTTGTCCTCAAATGGGAACTCACAGGATGTTTAATTATCGAGATCAGGCTGAATATGGAGACACTACTCATCACTAACTCTGGGTATAAACAGTTTCCTTTGCAGAATAATTTCTTCTTTAAGAACTTCCCCCCTCCCCCTTTCTCCAAATTAATTTCCATCCCAGCCATGAGCCTCAGTAGAAAATCTTGCCATAATCATTTTGAGCTAAATATTCTGAGTAATCAATCAAAGCAGTGGAACCAATTTTGAAACTGTCACTTTTAATTTTTCCAATAAAAAAAATTGAGCATTTCACTCACAGTGCTGTTGTGATTCAAGCTCTTAAAACCTTCGCTCCACCGCATCAGCGCTTCAGAGATGTACTTGAAAATTTGAAGAGCCGGTGCAATTGCAGAGAAACTAAACCAGATTGATTTTTAGCAGTGAGACGAAACCTGTTTCTTTGTGTGCCTTTAGACCCGTCTCACGAAACCTGTTCTTTCTTTCTTCCCTACATTCTTCCTTTCTTCCCTACTTTCTTCCTCTACAAAAATAACTAGAGAGTATTAGTAACTTCACACACGCAAATCGCTGGCACTAATTAAAAAGTTGACACATTATTGAGAGCTCAGTGCATAAATGCACGGCTAATCACAGAACAGTCGGGGTGGGAAGGTCCCTCTGGAGCTCCCCCAGTGCCCCCCCCCGCCAGAGCAGGGGCACCTCCAGCAGTGGCACAGGACGGCGTCCAGGCGGGTTTGGAATGGCTCCAGAGGGGAAGGCTCCCCCACCTCTCTGGGCAGCCTGTGCCACTGCTCTGCCACCCTCACAGCAGAGAAGGCCCTCCTCAGGTTTAGGTGGAACTTCCTATGGTCAAGTTTGTGCCCGTTCCCTCTTGTCCTGTCACTGGGCACCACTGAAAAAGACTGTTCCCATCCCCCCGGCACCCGCC
The DNA here is from genome assembly GCF_000708025.1 of Charadrius vociferus. Lineage (NCBI taxonomy): Eukaryota > Metazoa > Chordata > Aves > Charadriiformes > Charadriidae > Charadrius > Charadrius vociferus. The sequence goes on from NW_009648255.1 coordinate 6,425,818, forward strand.
CTTTAAGTGTTGGAGCATCTTTCTTACGAGGAAAGGCTGAGGCACTTGCGTCTTTTTACTCTGGAGAAAAGAAGACTGAAGGGGGATCTTATCAATACTTTTAAATACTTATGATGTATTTATACATCATAAATATATATGATATCATATGGATACGATGGGAACTGGATTCAGGAAGGCACAAATCGGGATCAAAGGCAGATGAACACCAGCCATTGAAGAGAGAGCTGACCCTTTGGATCCCTCAGCTTTTATACTGAGCATGAGGCAGATGGGATGGAATACCCTCGTTGGTCAGTTTTGGGTCACCTGTCCTGTCCGCTCCTCCCCGCAGATGGGACCCCACTGTGCTTTTCTGCTTCCGACCCTCCAACAGGGCAAATAACAGAGCTGGCTGCCCTTGGGGGTTAGAGCAGTAAGTATAAGCAAGAGCCTCTCTGCATACCATCCTTTGGCATCAGCTATAAACATCAGGTCTGATCACTCTGGAAGCGGACAGCGTATGAAAAACACATCATTAATTTCAGAGAGCTCAGTTAGTTAGAAGAGGCTTAGCTGAAAAGCAAAATTACCGAGCAGAAAATCAGTTCTGTTTTACCTCAAACCAGGACAGGATCCTTCCTACAAACCAAACTCTCTAGATTCAGGACCGCTTCTGGTTTCACACTCCTTTCCCACCGAGCCAACATGGCTCTCCCGCGCCGCCAGCGCAGACACCAAGCCGCGCCGCCGCGCCGGAGCCCACCACGGCTGCCAACCTCCGCTCTGCCTTACCCCCCCGTGCCTGCACCGCTGCCAGCGGGGACGGCCAGGGGCTCCCCAGCCTCCTGCTCGCTGTTATCTCTGCTCGCAAGACCTCGTCAGCAGGATGCAGCGAGCATGTAATTAGCTGCGAGATGTCAGAGCGGTGGCAGAAGCGGAGGGTGTCCATCAGGAGCCGCACTCCTTTTACCGACACCCCCCTCCCTGCCCTGGAGCTCCGGCTCCCTTATCTCGGTTTATTGCGTTTATCAAGGGCACAGATTGGATCTGGAGGTTTTGAAGATGCGGAGAGCCCTTCGGCATTTGAGGAAGGAGATGAAATCTAAGAAACGGAGGAGTTAATATGTTTTCAGTTTGCAAGAGGGCTTGGAAATGCCACTGCTGCTTTATTCATCTCTTCTCCCCCTGGAGGACAACAGTAATCTGCTTTTTCCTCTCTCTACACTGAGTTTCCTTTATTGAAAGTTAAAAGGGACAGTGGCAAGTTAATTCTATTTTGGAGACAGACTGGTTTTGTCTGGGCCTCTCATAATGCCTCTGGATTACTAAAACTCCTTTAAAACAGGATTTTAAAATTTATTTATTTTAAAGAAGTCCAATTTTCTCTTCCTATGCTGTTTCACTCCGGCAATTCCTTTCTCCCAGGAAAACCCAGATGACTCAAGTCCATCCATTTTTATTGCGATTCTGGACCTTTTCCCACCATGTCTGGGGGCAGCGCTGCCAACCCAAGGCAAGGGCAGAACTCAGCCCCCAAGCAGGATGCGGCCACAAGCATCCAAACCAAACAGAAACGAGACCAAAGCCGAGCGTTTCGACACGATGATCAGTTGTATTTTCAGTCCGTTAATAGACATTCATTTACCAGATACAAACAGAGTGGAAAGTAAAGCGATCGTTAGCAGAAACAAGGATACAAAACTCAATTCCAGCAGCCTTCACAGAAGGGATATTCAGTGTTCACAACTGCACCGTTGGAAGGCAGAGACGGCGGGAGATCCGCACTCACACCCAAAGTGGAAGATCTCCTTTTGTTGATTCGTTTAGCTAGCGACACGAATGAAAAAAACAAAACAAAACAAAACAAAACTTCCCAGAACTGTGACTTTCGACACTTTTTCCTCATTTCCCAAGTGTCAGCGAAGGGGGAAGTTGGAATTATTTACATGAGGGAGATTTTGTGAAAACACAACAGGAGCTTAAAAATAGAATAATCACAAATACTGGAAAATACAATAAGAAAGCAGGCAGGGAAATTAAAAAAAAAAAAAAAAGAGGAAAGAAAAGAGAGAAACCCCAAGAGGATCATTGCATTCAACAGCTGACGTACAGCTTGTGGGTCTGCTCCACGTTGATACACCACAGTTTTGCACGCTTAACTTGATTCACTGGCATGGCATTATGCTCCCGGTTTAAACCTCGATTCTGCAAAGCTCCTGGTTCCAGCGGGCTCTCAGCTGTGCAGAAGGGATTGCGTGTTTGCAACAATTTGCAGAACGAGTGCCACAAAACGTGAGCGTGTGTTGACACCTTGTGGGCCACCCAAGAGATGTCAACCTCTACCCAAACGCCTGGTCTGAAGACCACTTGCTTTCTTCACCACGGCCACCACCGCATCCTACAGAGCAAGTCCCTTCTGGCAGAAAACCAGTGCAGCAGCTCTGCAAGCTTGTGGAGATGTGTCAGTTTAGACCAGCGTGGATTTGGGTCTTTACATTCGACAGGAAGAGAAGGAAATGGCATTAACCTAAAGGACCATTCTGACTTTCATTTCAATGTGCCCCCAAACGCAGCTTCTGTGCACGGATCACAACCACCCGACTGTCCTAACTACAAAAGACTTGGTACACTGAAATAACACCAGCAAACCACATCTGAGCTTGATTGTACCACCGATGTTTCCTTGGGAGGAATAAAGATCTTGTAAATTATGAATGTCAGGGTCCCGGCTAGGCAAAACCCGCACTGAGGTCTCCCCAGGGACAGCACCAGGATTGTGAAATCATGTGAAACCCGAACAAAAGAAAGGAAAATGGAGTGTTTGGGGTTTAATCCAGCAAAGGTCACATCAAGTCAGGCGACAAACTGAGACCAAGAGAGCAGACACTGAGCCGAGCACTTCGCAGCTGCCATGGAGCGCTGCAGTAGTTCTCCTACAAATTATTTTTAAGTGAAGTTCTTACACATGATGACATTTTATCCCTCATTATTCTAAACCATGCATTAATTTTACAGTGAAATATTTATCCAGTCCAACATCTACACAATAAAACACATTTTAAAATATCAGAATATTAAAAAGATCTGGTAAGGAGTGCGAGTTCTCAAAGTGGCACGTTAAGGAATAAATTAAAAGGAAAAAAAAACAAAACAAAACAAGTGTTCTACTCAGGTTGAACTACAAAATAAAGTCTGAGCCTGGGAGAAGTTCTCTCGTTCCCTATAGTTCTAACAAATAAATGCCACAAGAAACAGTTCCTGTTTCCAGGTTTGCTAGTGCTTGAATCCACATCGCTTGTTACAGTACTGTGTATTTGCGAGCGATCCTCTCCAGTTTGAAGGTATTAAAAATAAACCCCCGCTGCTGTTACGGACTAAGAAGTAGTGATTGTTTAGGTGCAGAAATTAACTCCCTCAAGGTGTTCAACCTCACAGGCTTCTTAATATAAGAAATAAACCCCAAGGAGCCAGCTCCGAACAGCACAGCCTGCAGGTGCCAAGGAGAGTCGTGGCTTCACTGGAAGGGGCTCCAGCTCCATCACCTGTTTGGGGTGAGCGGTGCTGTACCCACAGGGGGGTTCGGTGGCCCCACTGGCTGCTGGGGACACAGGGCTCTCCCTGCATTGTGCCCAGGTTGCCTTCCTCACCTCGCTGGCATTTGAACGCTGCCAAATTCCTGGTAATAGCAATTTTGCAGCAACACAGGGAAGGAATGTTCAGCGCGGCTCCTCTGTTCCCACCGAAAGATACCTCCTCCTGCAGACAGTGCCAACGTGAGGCCCCTCTGCCACTTTAATAATGAAAGACCTTCTTAATTAGCACCTTTTCAGCCGATGAAACCTTTCCTCCGTGGCTCTGCTGTGTCGCTTGGGACCAGCGGCCACCACAGGGTGGGCTGAGTGGTGCAGAACTTGGGTGGTTTTTCCCCAGAGCAGCCTGGCAGAGGGCGACTTGACGCCGCTGCAGTTGTGAAGCCCCAGTAATTAGCTACCTACCACCTTAAAAGACAATATAAGGATAATTTAACAATTATAAGAATTCTTAGCTAATACAGGGACGGGGACAATAAGAGCACTTAGAAGATGACAGGAGTCTTGCACTTCTTCAAGGTTCACGTGTACGGGCGGCAGGGATGAACGCTTCCTTTTCAACCATGAATACAGATCTGTGTGACTTAATGATGATTCTCTGACAGGCTGTAATTGTTTAAAGTTAGCAGCTCTGTTCAAACTAAAACAGCTAAAATCATACCAAAGAGATAAAAGCTCTGAACTAGCACTGACATGAAATAACAAGCCCCCTTTGATCTTTCTTGATTGCAAATCGTTGGGGCACATATCGCTCCGGCTCCGCAGGGGGCGACCCCAGGTCAATTTTTTTTAAAGGAAAAAAAAAAAAATAATCAAGGGAACATACTTATCTGCTTAGAGCACGCCAGCGAAAAGCATCGACGTCCTCGACCAAAGATCGTCACATAAAATGCTGCACAAGCGCTTTCAACAGGTCAACCAGACCACAGATGCACCAACCAGAAAGGAGTGTCATTGGCAATTGCATCCACAAGACTCGAGCCTAAAACAGTGGAAACTGTAGGAAGGGGCTGAGACTCGGGCTGTCTGGGGTCGTTACTTACTCGGGTGGTGCAGCAGGTACAGAATTACCTGGTGCCTATGCACAGGTCTGAAGACACGGAAGGCTGCCAGCTATGTTCTGGGGATAGCTGGGCCACCACTGTGATCCCTTCCCAGCTCTTTATCAGGGAGTGGAGCGATAGGATGAGGCATAACGATTTTAAACTGAAAGAGGGGAGATTAGATTAGCTATTAGGAAGAAGTTTTTCACTGTGAGGGTGGTGAGCCCCTGGGGCAGGTTGCCCCGAGAAGCTGTGGCTGCCCCATCCCTGGAGGTGTTCAAGGCCAGGTTGGACGGGGCTTGGAGCAACCTGGGCTGGTGGGAGGTGTCCCTGCCCATGGCAAGGGTGGTGGACTAGATGATCCTTAAGGTCCTTTCCAACTCTAACCATTCTATGAAAAACAGGTGAGACTGTTGGAAGAGCCACAAGAAGGAAAAAAGAAACTTGCTTGTGAACTAAAGTAAACACCAGTTCACCTGATCTTTTGACTAAGGAGAGTTTGGCACAGGGTTAAACCCAGCCAGTGAAGTGTCGGCTGAGGAGATCAGCCTCCCACTTCTCCAGATCCAACTTTCGTTAGACATTTCAAATGGTCTGATCTCTCAGGTTTTCAGACAGCACTGACGCCTGCCAGGAAGCATCTCTCCCAGGACTAGAGCTGGACATGGAATCAGGAGACACGGCTTATTGCAGGATGGAGGATGGTGTAAAGACCCAGGATGGCACCCATCGCGCGAGGTCCTGACCCAGGCGCGGTAGTGTTTTGCCCAGGGATGCTGAATCGAATTGCTGCTTCGTTGCACAGCGAGATGCATGACAGCTTTGGAAAATATCTTACAGAAAACAGGACCGGGCATGCTGAGTTTTACCTGTGCTTCGGAAGACACATCCTGCATGACTGAGCTCAAGGTTGCGGCTGGTCTAATAACAAGGCAGACCACAGAGAAAGCTTTGCTAACTGCTCCCCTTCCCCCTTGCGTTCACCCTATGCACAAAGCGACATGTCAGCTCAGTTTGAGCACGGCTTCCACTCTAGCTTAACGGCCTTTCCCTTCTTTTAAACAGGGAGAAAAGAGATGGAGAGAAAGGTCTACCTATGTACTGCAATAGAAATGCATGAATGGAGGACCCAGAGCGCAGGGCTTAGCTCGCTTTTGAGTTTCTGTCCCGTCACATGCAGAGCTTTGCTTTCCTTCAGCTCCAGAGAGCGAAGCCTTGACTTCAAACCTTGATCCTCTCCTGGAGAAAGCCTTCGTGCACATTTGGAACCAACTGACATGCTGCGTGTCTGCAAAGGCCGGCAAACTCCAGTGATTCCCAGCACCTCTGGCTCCATCCAAGCTGCCCTTTGCCAAGACCCAGGCAGCGCCACGCTGCGCATGAGGACTACTGATTGCTCCAGCTGGGGTAGAAACGGGGTTTTTATTCCCCCAGAGGGGAGGAGAGTCCAAAATGCTGATTCTGATACAGGATTGTTGGTCCTTTTCCATTTAAGAAGTGAAACACCTACCCTTGGCAAGCTGTGATGGTAGGACAGCCCAAGGCAGCACCAAGTGGCACTTCCTGACAGCGCCAGAGGTACAGGACGTGCTCTGATGGCATACAAAGGGGTGATGGGGAGACTCCAGCGAGCCACGGTGCGGGTACTCGAACGCCTTAGAAGCACACGCAGCCCACAACTCCCACGCAGCCATAGCACGATCACAGTACGTACGTAACCACAGTATACAGCTTGCAGTAGTAACATCGATTGGGATCTGTTTCCTATCCCAGGAAGTGGCCTCCATCCTTTAGGTGCTCAGAACATGTCTTAAGAAGTGATTCCTCAGAGGATAAACTTCTCATTTGCCATAATTTGCAAGTCTTTTTGCTCCTCTCCTTTGCTAGTGTTGATTTGCTTCAAGTTCTTCCACCAAAATCCTTAAGAAAGGCACATTAGCTTGGTGGAGATCTTTCTCACCTCCCTTCGCAATAAAAAGCTTTCCGAAATCCCATATCGCTCACCAATTTGTCTCTAGAGAAGCAGACTTTAAAACGTAAAGCAGTCTGCATCTTCTTAAGTCCAAACCTCCATGGGTACCATGGACTCCTTTGTTCCGACGGAGGGAAGCAAGTACTCTTCCTCCAGAAAACGAAAGGGGAATTGTACTAAAAACCCACGAATCTTTTTTAATTCTTCCGCTGCTTTCGCAGGATCATCATTTGCTAATTTGGGCTTGTTGATGAAATCACGCAGTTGGGTTAAATTATTCACCTGGTCACTGGGAAGGCATCGAAAAACCTGATCAAAACAGAAAGAAGAAGTGGCACGTCAGTGCGGGGAAAATACTGCAATGCAGAGTTCCCCAGAAAGACCAAAACATCTAATACAAATTCCCCAGGATGGGAGTGACTTAATTAACAGCCTGAAGAACGGGGAGGGAAGAGGTACGTGCCTATCTGTGATACGGCTAGGGCGGGCAGAGGGGAAGCTCCAGGGCGTTTTCCGATCGCTGCAAAAGCTCATTAGAAACCAGAAATAAAATTTGCTTCTACTCCAGTTACACTATGGCCAACTAGAAGGGCCGTTTGCTGGAGCTACAGCTGATACAAATAAAAGGAGAAATCAGAACTGCTGCCTTCTTGGGCTACCCTCAGGCTTTGAGGATGCACAAACTCCAGTTTCTTGTTCACAGCTCTGGTAACCAACGCTACTTATTCCTTCAGAGCATCTCTGAAGGTCCAACCCCAGGAATCAGATCTGCTGCCCTTGCCCTCCCTGTGCTGCTTCTCCTGTTGGCATCTGCGGATGCTGTGTGGGAAGGAGGGAAGGGAAGGGAAAGGCACCACATTCCCCACCTTGTCGAAGATGGTGGCATTGCGAGCTGCTGTAGAAATCCACACTTCCTTGAAGAATTTGTCACAGACGGGATCCTGGTGTTCCGGATTGAGATCGGAGCCGCCAAGGACAACCCTGAGAAGACAAAGGGATCGATGTTCATGGAGGCCGAAGCACCGGGTGCTCCTCCCTCTTGAGAAATGCCAGGAGAGGACAAGTCTCCTTGGGACTTGCCAAACCCTGCATGCTCCCAGAACCCTCCTACTCCCATCCCCTGCAATAGTCTGTCAGCCGTAATGCTGCCCAATTTTCCCCTTTTTTTCCGTGCAATAACTGTCCAGATGGGAAACAGGGACGGGGAGGGGAGGAAAAAGAAAAAGGTCTTAATGAAAAACCGGCCGTGTTGCGGGCCAGATGGCTGCTCTGAGTGAGGAAACTTCCGTTAGAAAGAGACACCATCACCCAAAATTGAGAGAGTGTGAAAACAGGATCTGGAGGCAAAATATCACTGTCTTGTTTATGAGCTTTCCTAGTGAAAACCTGGAGCAAAACAATTCGTAAAGTCAAGCTGCTGAGCTGAGGACAGGAGGGCCATGAGAAAGGTTAACGCTGGTGAAACAGCAGCAAAACTCCGGGCTGAATCCAGGCGAGTCGATGCTAAAGCCGAGCAGGCAGCAGCAGCCCCGGTGGTTTGGAAGGCTGTGGAGCGGCGTAAGCCTGAGTGAGCCCTGCCTGCATCCCCGCGCTCGGCCAGCCCCGTGTGCCCTACCTGAAGCACCGCAGCCGGAGGGACTGGGCGAACTTCCCAGCGCTGTAATCCTCCCCATCCATCACGGAGGGGACGGTCTCGGTGTCCTGCACGATGATGGCCATCTCGCTGTCCCGCTTCCCCAGCATGCTGCGGTCGTTGATGTTGGCAGAGCCTGGCAAGGGGGAAAACGAAGCACCGGCAATGCACCACCGCTGCATGAGATGCTCCTGCGCACCCTCCATCACCACCCACAGCCCCCCCAGGCCCTCCCCATCCCTCACCTCCGTGGGAGACCGTCTATGGCCTCACAAGGTAAAAACCCGACCAGAGGGCTTTCTTATGGAGACACAGACCCCGAGAGCCAGGATTTGGGGAAGGGAAAAAAAACGCCCTAATTTTTGCAGGCTTCAAAAGCTTCAGGCTTTTGAAATCACAGCCAAGCCCACACCAATGTTTTCAAAGTTTACTCTCTCTGTAACTTCCCAGATGCTTTTGCTGAAGGATGCCACAGCTTTCAAAGGTCTTAACTGCATTGGGTTCGGGTACCAAGTCACCTGCCGCAGGATGGGCTCCACGGGTAAATCTGCTCTTATCTTTAGTAGTGTAAAGAGGGGAAGTTTTCCATTTGCACTTGGAAGGTAGGGTTGGTTTTTTTCAGGAGGGGGATTCTAGGAAGAAGGACGTCATCTCCTTGCTGTGGGTAACCAACACCCAGACCCTCCTCTCCTGCCGGGACCACACTTTAATATCCGCAGACGCAAGAGCTCAGGCACTGTCCCTGCTAAGGCAGCAGCAGACCCCAGGGCTCTGGGGGACCTTCCAACCACGGGAGATGTTTCTTCTCTACTCCTTACCCTATGCCTGCTGCAGCGCTACCGCTCGCTGTGTCAAACCCAAACCCCAGAAAGGAGTGGGGTGCTTCCCAGAGGGGTGCTGGGGGGATGCCTTCCCCAGCGGTGGGCACCCACGGGTGTCCGGCACACAGCTCCCCACTCGCACCCTGAGAAATAACCACTTCATCCACCCAGCAAAGCTGCTGGAGGGCAGCAGAAGCTTCCCCCCGTTGCATTTCTACTGCACGGCTCTGGCTGTGCCTTTCGGGGAGGGGGTCCCTCTCCAAAATGCACCACCCCACCCACGGAAGGGTTTGGGTGCCGGGCTCATGCGGTGGCTCCAGCCCTGACCCTGCGCCCCAGCCCGCCTGTGCCGTGCAGGCTCTGACACCCGCAGCATTCGAGACCAGCTGAGGCTTTATCCCCCATTTTTCTCTGTCCCACGCAGAAGGCAAGGGGTGGGGGACACCGCAGGGGACAGTAAGATGCAGCCAGTGATAGAAATCATCAGGTCATTAACCCACAGAAATGACCCAACAACAAAAACTCTCCAGACAGCCCCCAGCTCCATAAGAGACCCCCAGGCACTAGTTTGCTATTTAGCCTTCCCAGTGACTGAATTAACTCAAGGGGAGCTTTAACACCCCCAGAAGAAAAATGAGCTCAGGCTCCCTCTCTGTCCTTTCACCTCCCTCTCCTGCACGGTGGCCCCACGAGCACTTTATTTCCACGCACCGCCTCATTCTTGGGTGGAAAAGGGATGACACTGGCTCCCCATCATCTCACCAGCCAGCACAGGCACACACACTGGATAAAACTCCATCCTCAGGCATATAGGTACAGAAAATAGAAATTAAGAGCTGTCTCAGGCCCCCAAGACCATCACAGCTGCAACAACGCTGTTCCTGCTGTAATATTAAAACCACCTCGGGGCTGCTCCGCGTACTGGAGACGGGATCTGAGCCCTGGAAGGGCAACAGAGGAGCAAACCTAACCACAGGTCATCCCAGGCTACAGGCTCCACTGCTGCTTTGAAGGAGGGGAGCATTTTTGAGTCTTGCAAAATCTGGCATTAAGTTATTCTTTGGCAAAGTTTCCGTTGCTGATACAACAGACCGAAAAGGGTTTATTTAAAGAAACAGGCTAAAATTCTGCTTTTCGGCTGCAATGTAGAACTTTGAGCCTGACATCTTGCCTTTGCTTCGTGGTCTCATAATAAATATGGTAAAAGAAACGGATGAAATGATATCTATTACTCGTTATAACATATTTCCCCATTCCTAGGAAATGGAGCTGATAAATGACACATGTTGTCCAAACCTTCCAAATTTTACGGCACATTCTGTTCTTTAAGGAACAGATGACAAGTCTCACAAGTCTTCCTGCTAGAGCAGAGTTTGATACAAGACAGATGGACAATATTCCCTGCACTGGGATTCTCTTCACTGTTACACAGAGATTTAAAACCATTTTAGAAAAACAAATTAAATGACAGCCCTCCAAGTACTTTCCTCCCTCCTACCT
>NW_009648255.1:6436404-6446825 GCF_000708025.1 Charadrius vociferus
TTCCCCTCCTGCGAAATTTAGGATTTGTTGGGTTTTGTTTTTTTTTGGTTTTTTTTTTTTCAAACAGCAAAATATTTCACGAGGAAGAAATCACAACATAGAAAAGCAAACAGCACCGCAGCCTGCGCTGAGAACAGGGCAGAGAAGCGATGGCATTAATCCAGGTATAATCGAGTGGTCCAAAGCCCTCCCGCCAGCCCCCTCCTCACCGATTATAACTGTGTTGTCATCAACAATAAGCAGTTTGCTGTGAACATAGATGAGCTCTGTGACTTTTCACGAGGAAGAAATCACAACATAGAAAAGCAAACAGCACCGCAGCCTGCGCTGAGAACAGGGCAGAGAAGCGATGGCATTAATCCAGGTATAATCGAGTGGTCCAAAGCCCTCCCGCCAGCCCCCTCCTCACCGATTATAACTGTGTTGTCATCAACAATAAGCAGTTTGCTGTGAACATAGATGAGCTCTGTGACTAGTTTCCCTTCCAACTCTGCGTACGTTCGAAGTCCACAGAATGATATGTAGTTTATCCACTTATCTCCAACTGAAAATTAAAAGAGAACAAATACGAGGGGATGAGGGAGGGGGAAGAGAGAAGAAAGAGAAAAGACCCTCTTTATATAAAGATACATATGAGTAACAGCTCAATTTTGACTTTAAAAAAAAATAAACAGATAATGGAATTAAGTTTCCTTAAAAATAGACTTTAAAAGCTGCCTGTGGGCTCTCTGTGCTGCTCTGATCCGCTGCCTGCTCGGATGCTTCCACTTTGGTGAGAAATGACCCCAATCTCCCTTGCGCAGCACGCAAGTGCTCACAGTTGATCCGAACATCTTAAAATATCTGGACTATGCAACTGTTCTGCAGATCCTGCAGAAAGGAGGCTGGAAGCAGGTGTTCTGTCCACGCACAGTACAGAAAATATGTCCTTAATGTACTTGTCTGCAGTTCAGATTTACACACAGACCTAGAACGAATCAGGCATTATGTACGCCCCTAAGATTTGGGATATGCGGGTTTTCACGGTGCTCCGATTCCCAGCAGAGCAAATTCAAGCAGGCACCCTCCTGGCGAGGCAGCGGCTCGGAAACAGCATCCTGCTTAGGCAGGTTTTTCCTCTCCATGTTCGATGACCACCAGGAGCAACCCCAGGGTGGGATTCACGGGGGAGGCAGAGGGCTCATCGCTCCCAGAAGCGTGACCCCGCTCAGGATATTTTTCCAAATAACACGATCCTCAGCAGCTGCGGCCGTGCCGTGCTCCTCCCCGGGGTCCTCCCCTCCTCCCTGCTGGGGCTGCATCCAAGCGCCAAGTCTGACAACCGGCCATGGCTCGCGTGACCCGACAGACCTCGCCACGGGATGACAGCAGAGGAGGAGGATGCTCACCAGCCCCACGAGCCCGTAGCACACGTGAGATGCCCACGTCCGCGCCCGAACCCCTCAGCCACAGCAAACCAACATTAATAAGAAGCCGAAGAATCCAATTTGTGTGCTACGTATCCACCCAAGAGCACCATCCCAAGACTACAGCATAGAGGAGAGGAATAAAGCTCTTACCCTCTGCCTTCAGCTGGGCCAGGATCGAGTTTTCTCCTCGGCACATGGTCCTGGAAAGAAGGTAGGCAGCCGTCAGCACCACCGCCACTCGAGGCAATGGCATATGCTGAAGCAGAACCCGGCGAGGTAAATCGCAAACACAGATGCCTCTTAAATACCCCGTGCAAGCAGAAAAAAACCACAGTGCTTCCAGAGCACACATTTTTCCCAAATGACTGTTGATATAGCAAGGACTGCTCATTTCCTAAAGGAGCTCGTACCGATCCGCGTAGGAGCTGGGGAGCATTTTGGCCTTCTTGAGCACACTGCAATACTGATAAATGCGTTGCAAACGGGGCCGCTGCCGTCTGTGCCACAGGTCTGGATGTGAAGTGACACCAAGAAAGAAAGTCAACACACGCAGAACACCAGGTCAGGGAGTCTGCGTGATTACGGTTGGGCTGGAAAAGCCACAGCTGGCATCTCATTGAAAAAAAAAAACAACCAAAAACCAAACAACCCATGGGCAATTTCTAAAGACCTATGGTTGCCCTTGCTGAAGGAAGGAAGGTCAGGCAGAAGGGCCGGGTTTGGGAGACATGCTGCTTCCTCCTGCCCCACTCATTCTTCTGTAGGTGCAGTAGGACCCTTGCAGACAAAGGAGATGTCACCCTGGAGGTAGTAGTAGTCTCCACAGACCGACTGCGCCCTGGCCATACTACCACAACACAGCAGTTTTCCAGTAAAGCCACCTCGGCTTGAGCCATTTTGCCTTCCTCTTTTTTTTTTTTTTGCCGTGAATAAACAAGCTAAAGTACTAAGTGATGACCACACAAACAGTTTTGTTCTCCTTTCCCAAACACCGTGTGCTTGTGTGGACAACATCCAGCGTGACCCCATGCTGATGGTAGCCGGAGCCCTGGTGTCCTGGTTTGAGCGACACAGGACTGAATTCTCTTCTGATACTTGGGAAAACTGTACTTTTAGAAGACTCCAGTGTCTGAATTTGTGAAAATAATTACTTTATAGCCAGCTATGGTGTGTGGGTTTCAAGTTCTCAGTGTTTTCGAGCTCGCCAGGTGCGGGGATGAGGAGGAGTGAGACCTGAGCACTTGAACTTCGTGCCACTGTGCCGGACCCCTGAGCCCTTCCCTTCCTCCCGAAGCTGCAGCGCTGGCAGTGTCCCACATTTGCTGTCCCCTGCTGGGATTGCACAGCTTCCCACTGATAGAATGGGCTGAGTATAATCTTTGCGTGTTCTGTATTGGTATTGGGATCAATATTGGTTCTTTAGTGCTACTAATGTTAATTATCTAATCTTACCCTATTAAATCTGTTTACACCCCTATTAAATCTGTTTACACTTCAACTCCCGGGTTTCCTTGTTTTTCCCGATTCCCTTTCCCGGGTGGGGAGGGACCATCGGGTGATAGAATGGTTGTCTAAACGACAATAAATTGTTATGGATTTCTCAAACCGTAACACCTGGGCACCATCCGCAGCAGGCGGAGGGGGCTGGGAAGGTCTCCGGCAGCGGGGCTGCCCACCGTACCTGTAGTTGAAGTGCATGATGGCCTGCAGCGCGTTTCCCCCTCCGGTCGAAATGTCTCCTTCAAACCCAGGCAGCAGCGGGATCACCACGTACACTCGGAAGCGCTTGTTTTCCCTGAAACGATAGTTTGGGAGGAGTATTAGCCTGCAAGTATTACAGCTTCAGGCACGGCGACTCCCCTCAGTTTCACTTGCTCTGTATGGGTTTCCACCCGAGGCTGCTACACAAATTTTAAGGGAGCAAAGCATGAAGCGTTTTTCCAAGTTTCAGGTCTTCATCACCTCTGATCAGTACTTCAGCGAGTGCTCAGACCTGCAGGGGGAGAAGGAATTATTTGCTCTCACAGACAACAAAAGAAGCTAAAGGAAAAGAAACGCATTTTCACTGAAGTGCAAAGACAGGTTAATTATTTTGCATATTGTGTCTGCCACTGTAAAAGTTCTTTTGAGCATCCCAATAGCCCAGTCACGCTGATACTGGTGCAGACTGGTACATACCACAGCAAAGATTACAGAGCTATCACAGGCAGAAAACCAAAATCCAACCTGACATTCCCACTACGTCCCGGTTTTTAGAAGTCAGAAACATCACAAAAGGTGGAAAAAGCTCAGGGCACAAGCACATATTTCACCGATACATCACAATGCCCAAAAACTCAGTTCCAGAGTTCCTCCAAACTAAACTGTACCCTAATCATGATCCAATTTAGAACAAAAGCTACTGTTGCAGCACTACCTGGGGCTTCTCTTGAAGCCCACCTTTGGGTTTTCCTTGCTAACAAGAGCCAGACGCATCCGCTCCGCCAGCGCTTTCCAGGCACCCCCCAGGTGTTGGCAATCCTGCGCCCCGGAGGAGGAGGAGGAGGAAGAGGAGGAGGATGCTCCATTGAAGGCTGCTGCCACTAGATGGCAAACACAGTTTGATCAGGACGAACCCATTTCTGGAGCAACCTGAAGATGAGCCAGCCTGCAGTTTTTCTTAAAAGTACTCCTTCCTCAAGCAAGTGGTGCCTGGGGATTTAAGGGCACGGGAATCACGAAGGATTGGGGTCTCATCTGAGCTGGGAGGGGGACAGTGAGGAACTGTTTAATTTCAACCAGCGCTTCTTTATAGCTTTGCAATGCACTGTAAACTAGCTTTAGTCTGACAGCAGACCTGGGAAACAGCTAATGAGGTCTTCTTACCCGTACACAACAACAGACTTTGTAACAAGCCTGTTTGCATCTTGAAAAAGATCTACCAACAAAAGCATTCCTCAAAAAGCAGCTTGTTTGTCTAAGCCCCGTGTTTATTAAACTAGCTGAAGAGCCACCCATGAAAAAAAGAGGAAATCAAGAAAAGAATGTTATTAATTACATCGGTAGAAAATATTTAGTCTAGAAGAGTGAGAAGTGTACAAGCTTAACTAAAGGACTTAATTGACAATTAAACATCTGTGTGTCACCTATGCTGTTTTTCCGGGTCGGTTTGGAACATGAGCACTTGATACAAACCACTTAGGTCTGCATTTACTTTTAATCTTCGGCAACGACAAGCACTCTGGAGCGTGCAGAATTTGAATCTTACATTCAGTTGGGAATCACCAACATTAGGCTGGTGTAATATTGGCCTAAAATTGGAATAACAGAGGAGTGAATTGAGCATCACATCTGAAAACAGGTCACGGAAGAATTTGTGTGACTCCCTTTTGTACTAGACTTTCTGACATCTGGACAGAATGACACCCTTTACATAAACTTTATATAAGTGGACAATCTTGGCAGATTACCTGCAGAATTTGCTGCTACCTCAGTAGCATCGCTAAAAGCATCGGGCCAACGGCAATTGGTTCCCAAAGGTGGGAAATCCAGAGTGGCTTTTCAAGGGGACACCGACCTCCACCGAGATGTTGGTCTGGCTGCTCACCAGCCTCCAGTTTGCAATGTAAACACCGGTAGCACCATTTCCAGCTGCTCGCCTGCGCCTTCGCCCCGGCGCGGGTCGTTCTGTTCAGGCAGACAGACCGTCCCATGACCTGTGGTTCTATCATAGGACTCAGGCCGTATTACGCTGCTTTTTCTGTGCTTCACACCTTGCACAGCACTGCCACCACTCCTCATTTACCCTGGGTGAGTAAATCCATCCCAGACTTTCATCCTTAGCTAATTTCAATAATTTGGGCTACGCTTTGCAGCTCACAGATTACAAGCGACTCCACCCTGTCGTGAAGGGCACGGCAGATAACACCCCTGCTCTCCCGGTTTGAACAGTGCTCCTCTTTCCACAGCGCCTCTGAACAAAGCCTGTCTCACGGCGGTTCCTGTGGCCTCGCAAATACTGCCCGTACCCCGGTGTCTGTCCGTCTCGGCTTGGTCACCTTTACTCAAGTGGGAATTTCCAAGCTTAGAGAGAGAAATTTCTGTGACTCTGGAGAGAGCCCCCCTGGGAAAGCAGCCCCTGCATAGCTCTGGACAACTACAATATAGAAGAAAATGATCACCGTAAGAAGAAAGAAATGTTTCTGTGCATGGCAAAGAAACACACAAAAGACGAAAGGAAGAAGTTGAGAAGGTTTTCTGTATATCAGCCCAGCAAGACCAGGATACAGTTTTAGACTATGAAACATATGTATCTTAAAGACAGACTCCAGGAAAGCAACCTTAAGCAAGGCTGTCCAGGATCAAAGCGAAGACAAGCCTCTACCTGTGGCATTAACGTTAACAAAGGGTTAGGCATGCTCAAGCAAAAGGAGTGTCAAAAACACGGTTGGGTTTGACCCATCCAGGAACAGACGATGGTCCCCTTGCAATGGCTGGAGGTTGTAAATACTCTCTAGCGCTTACCACATAAAGGTTGTCCAAACAAACAGCTGAACCCTGCAGTCAAATCCTTAAAATGCGTTTGCTTCCCCTGTTTGAAGCCAATCTTCTCTATAGAGAATTTAAATAAGCCACAAATCCCAGTTCAACCCTCTCGCCCATTAACTTGCCTCACCACACAGTCGAAGACCGGTTGGCTATGGCGCAAAGGTGTCACTGAGCCGGAGTATAAAGGAGTCACTTTTAAACAAGTTCAATAGTTAAAAATACATTTGCATGAGGGTAAGTCCAGAAAATCCCTTTCTGGCTGGAAAGAAACCACTGAAGAGTCTCACTGCTGCAAACGCAAGCAGATGTTTGACCGCATCAGTTCTGCATTGGAAAAGCTCTTGTAAAGTTGTGTCCATTAAGATATTATTTTACACCACACCATATAAATGCCCCTGGAAGACTTTCATTGCCTCGTTTAGAAAAGGTTACCTGTGAGCTTTAAGTATCCTCTGAGCAATCGCATCGCCAATCTTGTTCCAGACAACTTTGTCATCAGCACAGCTAATAAAAAACTGGTTCTGCAGGAAAAGCGAGCAAAGCTACTGTTAGACACTGCCAGCAAGGAACAAAAAATATTTGCATGCTTTATTTCAGACCAAAAGCAACTAAAGCTAGCTGGGGTTGTGCGCCATTAGAGTTGATGCTTTCTTTTTAATTGTTATTAAGTGTGTGTGTCTGTGCTTGCTTAGGGAATGAATGAGCCCTTATTAATTGCACTCCTCAGAAAGTTCACATAAAGAACATCCTAACAAGAGGCTAAAAAAAGGAAAAGAAAAAAAAAAAAAAAAAGAAAGAGGAGAACAAGCGTCTCTGTTCAGCCAGTGCTGAGAGTTACCCTGAGACAGGAGAGTCCTGCAGCGCGAGGCCGTACGGATGCCAGACCAGCCCTGTGACTGGGAGGTTCAGGCACACACAGGGGACACTGCAAAGCCACGGAGAGGACAGGACGGCTATTGCACAGGCCGTGGAAGCTGCTGGCAATTTTGCAAAGAGGCTCACAAAGGAGAGGTGGACTTTTTCCCACCTTGTGGTCAGAAGGCTGTCAGGGTACATACCCATCAGCCTGGACCACTGAAGTCAATGGGTACAGCCCCAAAAATTCAGAGCAGATAGCTGTATTAATATCCATGGGTCTCTAAATTCAGAGAAAGCTAAGACCAAACCTCAAGAAGCAGAGTGACCCTTCTGATGGCTGTGAGCCATGCCCAGAGCATCATGACCCTCCTGCTTTCCCTCATCGCCACTCACTTCTATATAGATGTAGTGCTTGCTGTTTTGGATCACGCTGACGTAGGCGTTGTGGATGGACTCCTCGTGGTATTTAATGCCGGCCGACCAGTCAGCAGCAGAACGGATCACCTGGAAAGCAAGAGATTAACACCTTCAGCTCCCTCCCATCCAGGACGGCACATCATCGCAACTGAATTACTCGAGAGGCAATGCTCTTCCCTGGCACCGTTCGCCTGTCAAGATTTCACTAAATAAAGTAATGTGCAACATTTGCCATTTATATTGCATTTGTAATAAGGAGAAAGGACACTTAAAAATAGTATTAATGCTTAATAATGTTTTGATTAAAAACAAAAGTGCCCCCTCCCACCTGAGCAGCTCTCGGTGCAACAGAAGCAGCACAGAAATCTCGTTCTTGCTTAAGGTCTTATGAATTGCTTTGAAAACAACCTAAATTTCCAAGCTTTAGGGGTGCATATCTAACCAGTGATCTCCTCTCCAGTACTTTTTTAAAGCTGGTCTCCAGCTGGGGCAATATGTTTTTCCCACAAACAGGCAGTACGTAATTATACAGTCAGTCTGATAACGCAGGCCATGTCTTTGTCCTGAGCACTTGAGGTCATTTATTTCTTCTGCCAAATTCTTGCACAAGCCATCCGATTTTTGATGCTACGACTTTTAAAATTCATAGCAGTTCAGCCACCCACACTTACTTATTAATTTTTACTGGAAATCCACATTTAAAGTAGATACTGCGAGATCCCCAGGGTACGTTCTCCCCCTACCTCCCGCAGTTCTTGGTCTAGAGAGCCAAACCGATATGAGAAACAACCTTTGTTCACGCTCTCAGCCAGGCTGAGCGAGCTCCACAGCAGAGAGCTTCCCGTCCCCGACGGCCAGAGATGCTGCGGCATCTCCCACTCCTGCGCTTTGAGTCAATAAGCAACCACGCTATGCCCTGAGTGACGGTTTCCTAGATGGAAATGTAGGTTTTAATTAAGTGTGGGCAGGGTACGTGCTCAGGGGAAATAATTACTCGCGATTAGCCTCTGCCTTTAAACACCGTCGAGAGAAAAAACATTGAAACAATAGCCTTAAATATCTCAATACATCACTCGGGACCAGTCACACACAGGACAAGATCCAAATGCTGAGGATCTGTGAAACGTGTGTGTCGGTATGTGCAAAATCCTGATCTGTTCTAGGGCTCAACCACATTTTTTCCCTGGAAATCCCTCCCATGGATATCTTTTAATTCTTTGTGTCCAGCTTCTGCTTTGCTCCACATTACTCTCCGTGTCCCGTCAACATCCCTGATACCCTGAGCTCTGCTGTCCCACTGTCATCACCACCCCCCATCAAAGCAGGCTGCTGGCCGTGGCATGGCTGAGGACTTTCAAGGGCTAATTAATTACCAGTAGTGCACCAGTAGATAAGGATTTGGCCCTTCGGTCCAGGTGCTGCATGCCTGAACCAAACCGATCCTTTTGTCTCCAGAGCATCTCTCGAGGTGGCACCGAGGGCCATGGCTGTTCAGCAGCACATGACTCCTGAGCTAATTCCTTCCCCTGGACAGAAGGAGCTTTCTCCCACAGGTCACCGAAAAACAGATCCTGCAACTTTCCTATTTGGCCGCTCGCTTGGCCAACAGGGGGGAGCACTCAGCAGCTGCCCAAACGGAACATCCGGGTCACAGATGCTCGAGGGAGGGAGCCAGCCTGGACACAAGGACCATCACAGCCTCCACCGATCCAAAACAGCCACCCTCTGCTTGCGTAGACCTCCGCAAGGCGATGCTGCTCATGCCCGTGAGGTTTTAATTGCCCATTTGGTTTGCACAGCCAACGCTGCGTGCTCCCACACGCCCCAGGCTGGGCACTGCTGAAACCCCACCAAGCACCATGGCACACAGGGCTCCTGAACAAAATTCCACCTTTTGCATTAATAAGGACAGAAAACCAGCTTTTCTGGGTAGAAAGCAGGCTAATTCTTCTATACACACGGCTCAGGCTGCAGCCTGGAGAGGATCTCGCAGCCCTTCACCGGCACAGCCAGCCAAGAGCAGCCACGCTGCCTCCTCCCTGCCTTTTACCCTGCTGCCGCGGGAACCTGGGGCCACAAATAACGTCCCCGGGGGCTGGGGACCTCCAGAAAATGCCATCTGGAATTGCACTTCAGAAAACTGCAGGTTGTAGCTTCCTAGTGTACAAAGTACTGATATTTAATGTCTCTCTTTTTTTTTTTTTCTAGTTAACGTTGTCCACGCTCCGAAGAGTTGCTTCTCTTTTCAAGACTAGCTGCTGAGCCCTGCACTGAACAAAGTAACTTCCACACCCTCATTTAGAGCAGCAATAGCTGAAACTGCTGGGACCGAGGAATAAATGTCTTTTTCTGAACTGGGAGCTTGATAGCACCAAAGCCCCTCACTTTCAAAGACAACTTTACTGCCAGGAGATAAGTTTATTCCAAACCAGGGATGTCACCTGACGCAATAGAACCATCTCTCAGGATCATCCCTTTCCAGCCCCACGGCTTCCCGGGGCATCATCCACCTGCCCTTCCTCCTCACCGCTGCCCACGCCGGCACCCCAGCTCCCTCCGCACACCGGGCTGCCCGCTCTTACGGCACCACCATCCTTCTGCCCTCACCCGAGAGCAATGTGTCACGGTTCACCCTAAAAAGTTGGCTCAGCATCACCCAAAAAAAGCTTACGTTGGGTTCAACCTCGAATCCACGTGTGGAGGGATGAAGAGGTGTCAGAAGATGCTGGCTAGGGCAGCAGAACAGGTGTAAAGTGTTCCAGCTTGGAGCTCCTCAAAATAAAGGTACTTTCAACCTGGATCACTTCAGTGCCCAGCACCGATCACGGTGCAGCTCTGCAGCAGCAGCGACAGGTGAGGAGGTGGCAGGACAAGGCCACCAACGTTGGTGGCTCTGCAGCCACTGACGGCAGCATCACACGGATGCGGCACGCACCCCGAGGAAACGACACTGCGGCTGTGGCACTCAAAGACAAATACACAGCTACGAGTTTCCTACACAGCCCTTCCCTCATCCCTGATGCTTCATCTCACACTCTTGGACATCTCACCTTTCCTGCTGGAGTATTTAAATTGAGCTGATTTAAACCCAACGTATTTTCCTGGGAAGAAAAGGCCACACGCTACCCAGCACAGCCGCTACCAAGCAAAGCTGGTGTCTCCTTCCTCTCCTCTCCTCTCCTCTTCTCTCCCCCCTCCCCCTTCTGCCAC
>NW_009648255.1:6446837-6477199 GCF_000708025.1 Charadrius vociferus
CTCTCCCTCAAGCCTCTCGTTAGCAGTGCCGAGTGCTGTGCCGGGCTTGTCATCTCTTTAACTTCTTTAACTGATACAACAGCAATAAATTCGATGTTTGCTGTGGGATAGTGCATAAATCCTGAACAATGCAAGCTCTCACGCAGACTTCAAAGAGATAAGGGCATTAGCCATTGCCAGAGCATTAAATTTTCATTGTATTTACATCAGGAACTGGGTATTGCCTCACCACGTCACGTCCTTCGCAGCGCTGGTTTTGGCTGATAACTGCAAACTCTGGAATAGAAATAGAGAGATGGAAAAAAAAACCCTGGCACTGCCTTTGGCAGACGGCTATTTCACTCTTGCAAAAATCAACGTGCAATCGCATCGCTATTGCGAGCAAAGCCCAAAAGTTCAAATGAAAGAGGATGAGAGACCATGTCCGACCAACCCATGGAGCCGACAGGGTCCTTTCCTCCTTTCCCAGCCCGTACCTCCACATCGGTTCCCATGCACGCCACATTCATCTGCCCTGCTCTGGGGAAAGCCCCTGTCAGTGCCATTCCTGCTATCCCCACCCTCCCGAAAATGCTTTCCTGCTCCTCTCCTCTGAGAAAGGAGAGCAAAACCAGATGGTACAACGAGGTCCAAATCTGCTGCTGACAGGTCAGGGGCTCGGGCTTGCAGCAACGTTGCAATCCCCACAGATCCTTTGTGTTTTCCCTTCCTCTGATCTGCCCACAATTGAAGACAGATTTGCAAACTAGCTCAGAAACAAGAAAACCGGCAGCCAGACTTTCTTCAGTCACCCCAGAGCCAGTGACAGCCACTGCACGCTGGATTTTTACCTCGAGGCAGTAACTTCTGCCTAAAAAGTCCCTACAAAGCACCAAAACGAGGATAACGCGGGTTTGGCTGGTGGCCAGCCAAAGGATTCAATATCAAGAAGAAGAACGATATTGCTCTAGTCGCTCTGGACAAAAAAGTCGGTGAAAGATTTTGGGGTATCTGCTCATTTCTGCAGTGGACGGTAGTACTGAAAAGAGACGCGAGCACCTGCAGCCCTCTGGTCTGAAACTAAGATGTCAGACAGGCAGGAGGTCGATATTCCCGTGGCTGCAGGAAAGGAGGAGCCACGCAGGGATTCCTGCTCCTGCAGGAGCCAAATGTGAAACCTTCACCAGGAGAAGAGCCCAAGCCGCTCCCTGACCCACAGCAGGGACTTCAGGGATGCTCAGGGCACTTGTGTCACACGGGGATCGATGGAAACCAGGCCAGTGTGAGCATTATGGGGGAGACAGCCAAAATCACAGTGCGTGCATGCAAAACCATGCCTCGGAGCTTGAGGAGATCATCTGGAGATCATCACCCAGCTGCAAGCAGCCTGGGGCCAAGGGATCTGCACCCAGGCAGGGTGCACCAGCCTGGGCAGAGGAGACACTCTCACGGCTTCTACCGAGCTTGGTGCTGCAAACCCTCTTGCCCCACAGTCTTCCTCACCCCGGGAAGGCTGGTAGATTGCAGCGAATGGTTTTTCAGCCTAACACCATAGTGTTTTATTTATGTCGCTTTATGCAGGGTTGGACTCCCCCGACAGGTCTCTAAAAGCTGCAATCTGACATAAATTAGAAATGAGCGAGGTGGTTCCAAATGAATAATTTACAAGACAAACCCGCTCTCTTTCCAACCGTTTCTGCCATCGCCGAGAACAACCCTTTGTATCCTGGAACACATCAGTTATTTGCCATGCCCCAACGATGTTGTGATGGGGTTAGTTTTTAAGAGCTCACCCATCACACAGCACTGCTGTACGCAGCATTCAGCAGTCAGCGTTTGAGCTCCATCCTCCTCTCCCACGGCCCGATGCCCTGAGCCAGCAGGTCTGCGGTACGGACTGAAGGAAAGTCGGACCTAGACCGTGCTCAGTTTCTCCTTTGGGAACTGCTTCCAGTTCTGTAATCAGTAGAACTTAACTTTTTTTTTTTTTTTTTTTTGCTACAGCAAGCCTCACAATTTAGAAGTTGAGGCTTATCCTGTGGTTAGAGCGCGCTCAGGGGACACAAACCCTCTCACTTCCATGAGAACAGAACTTCCCAAACATCTGGTGTCACAGACAGAGCCAGGCAGGCATTTGCAGCCACGGGGAAGCACGATGATGCCCGAAAGCAAGGCTATTTCTCAACAAGCTGTGAGTATTGTTTTGGAGGCTGATGTAAAATGCCCGAGATCCATGACACAAGATCGCCGTGCTGGCCATCCCTCACACCACGCGGGGAGGAGCAGACAATGCCCTGGCAACCCACAAACCCAGAAAAATGCATCTTGTTACACTAAGCTTCCCCAAGCGTTGCTGTCATCTGGGTGGACCACTCCTTACGAAGAGCAAAGGCATGCATTTTTCCTGGTTTTGGTCTAATTGCTCTTATTTCATACATCTTTCATCCACAGAGACACACAATAGTTTTGCTGCTTCAGCATAACTATTTTGACTTATTAATTCTTCAACAAGTCCACGTTTCTGCTGGGTAACAGTAATAGTCAATATATGCACTCAACATAGCTAACTGGGTTCTTAAATATAGGTATCTTGGCAATTATGACTGTGAGGATGATTGTCACAAACGAGACTGTGGGCTGACTGTGCAGAACTGCAGAGGACCCACAGGGCTGAGTGGCTGCATAACAAAATGCAGATGAAGTTCAACGCAGAAAGCAACAGCCCCGAGACTCCGCTTAACGCTGGGTTCTAGCTGACCACTACCTGTCTGAGCGAGGCGTCAGGAGCCTGGTAGACTGCTCTAAAGATCTGAGATAAATACTCAGTGGGCAACCTCAACCCATCAGGCCCTTCCCAAAACTCAAACCACAAACGTTAGAAGCGCAGTAGAAAACAAACAGAAAAATTACACAGCTCTACAAAGTCATGGTGTTCCCACAACTTGAGTACTGCACACAGCTTAGTCCCCTTACCTCAAAGACGGAGGTATAAATTAATGCATCTCTACTGAAAGAACTGCATTATTTTATGGCAATTGAGGACCTTACCACCTATGCTGTGAGTTAAATTAAATAACAGTTCTTAATTTTATATTTTCAAGTTCTGCAGAAGGTCTGTCAGGCATCAACACTTCCTGCTGGGAAGATGCAAAACAAGTTCTCCTGCCAGTGTGTGAGCAGGAGACCATCAGCACCCACCTGGACCGTGGCATGAACAGCCTCGGGCACCTGATACTTCAACTCGTTAGCAGTTTGCTGAGACTTCGGCAACAGGAACGGGTAGGACAGGGATCGGTATTTGGGCTTCATAATCTGCCCAGGGAGAAAAAAGAAACAAAAAAACTTTGAAGAGATTGCAAGATAGCAGAATAACATAAAAATAAAATGCATGCCTACAGAGGGCACGTGGATGAGGCAGGGGCTGTATTTATTTCCATGCCCCCAGCATAGATGCCCATGCCCCACCTTGGTGAAGTTCCAGCGCTGGATGAAGTGACGGGCAACATCACGCGCCGCTTTGCCATGTACCACGGAGGAGATGTCGTGCCAGGGCATCCTCGGGGTGGTGTATCTGTCAATGAAGTCTACGGGACAGGAAAGCACGTTTGGACCTCAGACAAAGGACGTGAACGTGGAGAAGCACAGTGCCCCCCTCCTCAAACTGAAGTTCCTGGGACATGGCACCAAGGGCTGGGCAGATGAATTACCATGCCTTCACCTGCGGTCCAAGTCCATGGACCATAACCACATAATTGGCCCTACAACCTCTCAAAGGGAGTTTTGCTGCTTCTTCCTAGCAGCCAAACCAAAATAGCCTCATTAGCTCTGGCTCAGAAGCAGGAAAAAATATGGCTTGAGACTGAAAAGATGCGGAAGAGGGTTTGGGGGAATGTAATGACTCCCAGGGTGCAAAGGCACTTACCAGCAAAAGGTTTGTCAAGTTGAACCCAGTCTTTAAAGACAAAGTTACAATAGTCTTTTCCGTGCCAGAACCTGGTTTCCCCAAGCAGCTCACCAACACCCGTCTTCAAGCTGCGGATGGATCCTTTATCTGTCACAGGCGAACAAGATAACAAAAACACACGCTCCAAAGTCACAGCTGTCCATCGCACACCGCTGGCGAGAGACTCGCTGCCACAGAAAAGCACTGGTGGGACTTGCTCGTCCTGGTTGGCTGAAGCTGTTTTCTCCCTAGTCTGCCTGTTCCTTTCAAAGGATGCATATTAGTATTTTTTCTTCCCTATTTTAATATTTGTTATACAATCAGGACAGGTTATATATAGGAGTCTGTTATGGAAACAAAAAGCAGATGATGAACTCTCTACATCAGACTAAAAACCCACGCTATAATCATTTGTCTTTCCACAGTCCTATGACACCTAAATATTACTGTGGGGCAGTCCACTCCCAGCTGGGACTGCCCTTAGTGGATATATGTACAGGAACATCACATATATCATCTACTTAATATATTTTACAATACTGATGAACTAATTCCAACTTCTCTGCTAGAGGGTTTATTATTTTGCTGCTACAGCTGGGTGTATCCCCTCTAGTCTTTATTAGTTAGAATGAGATGATGCAAAAGCTCATGTTCCCTCAGTAAGTATTGCGGGATTTGTTTGATTTTGTTTTTCCAAAAACCAATATAATCTTTTGATACAATTTTACATGTTGAACATATGGATCCCGAATTCCAAACTGATGGTGATTAAAAATAGCTTAAAATACCGTAGACAGGGATTGTCCCTCCTAACAGGATCACTGTTCTAGAACACTTATTTTAGGTCCAGCATGAACTCTTTTTCCTCTCTCCTAAGAAAACCAACAATGTTGGCCGAGACCATAAACATTTAACAAGCATTACTTCCTGACCCTGAGAGCAGCCTTCATCCACTGTACCAAATATTATTGCGATAATTGCACAGTAACATGCCAAGAGCAGAAGCCTTCTCCTAACCCAACTCCATCACCAGGTAACCATGAAAACCCCTTAGCACAAAAAAAACCCACCCCCTTTCAACGGTCAACAAAATACACATCAGCAGCAGCGCAACAAGACCAGTTGGCACGAAGCAAGCCCTGCCAGTGCTGCTGCAACCCCACCGAGCCGAGCAGAGCCAAGCCATGCCAAAAATGCCATGCAGCAGGTATGCACCACGGCTGCCGTGGGAAGCTGGAGCTTCTAGTGAGAGTCCAGGTGGAGCTGGGGAATCACTGACTCTGCGGGCTGGAATGGGAATGGGTGGGACATGATGTGCGGCCGAAACATGCTCCATGTACTGAGCTTCGATGGCTGTACACCGACTCATGAATGAGCATGAGGTGACCACAGGGAAGACCGCACTTCATCTCCATGAAGCATATACATCTCTTCCTTGTTACCTGCCACTACCTTCTAACCAATATTTTGTAATTGGCAATTAACACCTTAGAGGAAGGCATTAGCAAGCGGAAGATGTTGAAGAACTGCTCCTCACCCCAAACCAGGACTCAAAGGCATCTTGATGAGGTACCATATTTAAACAGGTCCTTTCACCATGCGTCCAGAGCTCAGAAGAGCTCAGTGCTCTACAACCACCCAACTCCTTTCTCAATCAGGTATGCTTTCACTGATTTCAATAAGGGGCAAAAGGAGAGGCCCCCCAAGACTTCATCCAAACACAGGTCTGGCAGCAGCCGCTTTGCTGCTTCCTCTCTCCGTTTGCATTTGTCTTCTGCCATTAGGCTTATTTTAAAATATCCAGTGCAGAAGTTCCCCATTCCAGTAACAAGTCCCTCCCTTCACAGGAAGAGAACTGCTGAAATAATTATATATCAGAAACAGAGCTTTTTCCTCAACTGTTCCCCGATGTCATTATTGAAAATTTCTTTGGGTTTTTTTGTTTCAGTTTTTGTTGAGTGTTTGGTTTTTTTAAGTTTTTATTTATTTATGCTGCATTTTTTTAAGCTTCTGGAGAAGGCCCTTCTGCTAGGATGCCCTCAGAGGGGTACTAAGGATGCTAGGAGAACAAGCAGCGAAGGCTGATCCTGGCACCCAACCTAACTCTCACCATCGTTACAATGCAAAAAACATCGGCAGCTAAAGCCTGAAGGGGTCTGCACCTCTGCCTTCCTCCACTTACCCTCCTGAGGCTCAGCGAGCCCCTGTTTGGATTCAGTATGGTGATGGAACATTTTCAGATGGGGCTTTAAACTCTGGATTATATTCGGTTGACTTCTAGGGGAGTTACAGTAACCTGCAGAAAGTCAAGATGCTCTATTTATGGCAAAAACTCACGTCCACTTCTGCTACACTGGTGTCCAATCCTGTCTGAAGATACCCTACATGACAGGAGCTCCAAAGAAACATCAGTTCGCTGAAATGGTAAGTGACCACCAGGCAAAGGACCAAATTCAAGACCCAGCTGGTTTTCAAACCAGATATACTGAAGTAGCAAAGCCATAGCTATGTCCTGAGCTGACTGCAGCCAAGGCAAACGATGCTCCAGCAAGGCTTCATCAAGGATGCCGCCAGCCAGAGGCAGGAGTAAGATCTGCAGGGAGCGATGGAAACTCAAGTAAGTTCCCACTGTGAGCAATATACAGCTTCAGGAGCTGAGGACTTCAGGAACAGATTTCAGGAAGGACTCCGCGCTAGAACAAACGTCAAGCAGATCCTTGTGATTTTAGCTTTGAAGCTGTTTTTAATGTGGGGAATTAAAAGCTGCATTGAAATCTTCAACTGTTGAATAGCCTCTCCTCTCTAGTAAGTGGGTAAATTGGAAATATTTCCATTTAAGTGAATTGATTTAAACCTAGGTAATGCTAGCCTATGAGAGGGGATAGTGGCACTCAGGAACTGTTTTGCTTGTTATAATAAATACAAGTTGAAAAATTAAAGATTCAATTCTCCCTTGCAGAACAAAAAATTTCCAGCAGTATAAACATTAAGTATCACGTACACTGTATCATGTCATCTGATAGCTAATGACAATTGCTTATTAACTAAATGCAAATCCACTTAAAACTCTTTTGTATATTTTGCAGTGACACAAATTTACATATTGACTACACGGAGTTATTACTCTGAGAGTTAAGAAATTCATCAACTTTCCTTCCTTACAAAGAACACATTACCCTAGAAATTATGTGAATCTGCATGTACACCCACCCACCCACCTCCACACACACTTATATATGTTTAGTTGAAAAACATTACTTACTTGATTCACTGTCTATGCTGCTGACGCTGTCAGCGTGGTGCATGCTGTGTTTATGGAGATGCTTGTAAATACTGAACCTTGAAAACTTTTTGGGTTTTCCTACTCCTTTCATTTTTGATATGTCTGAGGTGTCATCAGCATTCCTCTGGAACAAGTGGCTTTCTGGGGACAGAGTTTGCGACTGCAGAGGGATACGTTCAGACGACTCCGCTGCAGACTTAAGAGACACAAGACATTGCTGCAGGTGATGTATGGTACAGGTGATCATGCATATCAATGCCCAGAAACGCCATGAGTCAAACTTTGCTCTGTGACAAAGACACACTTTGGTGGGAACCATAAACACTTTTGAGGGAGAGTCTGCACCGAGGAGGCAGTCAACAGAAAAATCCATTAACGCTAGCAGTACGTTCTTCAATCCCGTAAATTTACTCTGGATTATTACTCCCCTTGAAACTCCTATAAATTTAAACCTCTCTACATTTTTTGGGAGATCTCTGGATGCGTACAGATCCAGGCTAGCAGAAATCTCAGCAAGCAAGGCACCTGCTAAGGGCCTGAGTATCCAGAAGTCAAGAGCACTCTGAGTGCCTACGGTGCACTTCTAGTTAAGTTTTGTTAAGAATGTAGCCTCCAATTTGTGACTGCTGGTCCAAGCTCCAGGGGAAACCCAGATGTCTATCTCCATGCCCTAGCAAGGGCTGGTCAGGACCTAGCCCTAAAGAGTCATTTGATGCTCAGATACTGCCTCCATCTCATTACTATTCCTCTTTAAACCTCCTAAACACCACCCTGTGCTTAGAAGTGGACACAGTTTGCTCATCCCCACCGCAGACCTCACGGTCAGATGTTGAAGGTGGCCACCAGCTGGAGCAAGCTCACTTACTGTCAGGTTGGTCGTCGACACCGACTTCACCGCCACCATTCGTTTCACGCTGCCCACGTCGGTCAGGCGATGCTCGTCGTCATCCCACCTGCCATACGCCAAGTCGATGCCACCCACAAATGCCACCGACTGGTCAACTATGACGAGCTTCTCGTGGTGGGCCCAGAGGTACACAGAGGAGGACACGTGGTCCGGGTGTCTCATCACCTGGGGAGAGAAGCAGCACTCAAGCTCTGTGTCATTGCCCAATTTACACCTCCAGCCAGAGCACTGCCCAGCTTTTTTTTTTTTTTGGCTGCTTGGGATGAGGGGGAAACACTGGAGTTTTCAGAAGATGCCTCCACACAAGACTGCTGTAATTACTGAACCTCCCTGAGTTGGGGTCAGCCTTACCGGCAGGCAGGTCTTTCCCCACAACACAGGTATTCCTGAGCAGCAACAGTTAGTGATGTTGGGATAGGTCACACTTACAACAACATAAGAGGACTCTAGTCAAGGAAACTGTTTCAACAAATAAAATCATGCTTTCAGTAGAGCTATAATAGCTCGACTAAAATTTCAAACACAGAGCCCGCTCTAAAAGAAAACAACATATTGGTGATCTGACTCACTTCTTTGGTTGTTGCCACTACATAAGCAAAATGAGAAGTTGGCATGTTTTTTTCCGCATTTAAAATCAGCAAGTTGTTTGACGTTTGTTTATGAGATTCTTTTTGAAATGTGTTTATGGCAAAGTGATTTCTATATCTAAGCATACAGTATATAGTTTTATTTTTTAATTTTAGAGGAGAGCCATTAAACCAGTTTCCTGGGGAAAAGGCTATGGAGTTCCACCTGGCTGCTCCCAAAACCTCTCACACAGCTAGCACATATCTTCCAGTTACACCTTCCAGTCTTGCTGCAAAGATGATGGTGCATGGATGCTTCCCTTCACTGTGATAACTGATCGAGTGACAGTAAATATATTATTCTAGCAGTTTGTTAGTCACCCTCATGAATAACATATATCTTCCTCCTCGTTAAAATATATGTGTCTCTAATTTCAAGAGACTGGATCTAGTCTTATCTACTAGTTTGCATGCCACTACTCATTTTCTGCTTGGTGGCAGAGCAGCAGCGTAACAGCACAGGACAGCGCAATGCTGTTCATTTACTTTCATTTCATGGGAATGCTAAACATCCAGTGTTGACTCTTGTCATCTATATATGAACAGAAATGCTCAAATGAGACAACATTCTCAAATTGTAATTTTCCATTTGATGTAACCCCATTAACTTGTCACATGAAATATGTTTCTTGTGAATTAGATGAATAGTTGCTTTGGCAAGTCTAAACTAAGCAATTTTATGTTCAATTATAACCTAAAGAAATGAAGTTGCCAGATGTGGTAATCACTGTATGGATGATTCTCATATTCCCACAGCAATGGTGGGAATTGCCGTTCTTCCAGTTCACGCCTAACTACACTGAGGGTCGGCACTAGCTACCAAGAACAAATGAATGCAAATGTCCTTCATCGCTGCCCGATGCGCAATTACCTTAATGTTCGGATGAAGGTGCATGAGCGTCCGCTTGCTATATTCACTGTTGATCCCCAGGGCGAGCTCCACCTCTTTGTACAGCATAACAAAAATTCTCACTCCTTGTTGCTGTCAGAAATAAAAGGAAACAGAAGGCATGCAGATGTGTCAATAGGTACAGTCCATTTCCGACGGCAGGTAAAGCTAAGAGGCAGCAAGCACGCTGCGCCTGGAGACAGAAACCCAGGCTGAGGTTACATAGAATCATACAATGGTTTAGGTTGGAAAGGACCTTGAAGATTATTGAGTTCCAACCCCCCTGCCACGGGCACGGACAGCCCCCACCAGCCCAGGTTGCCCAAGGCCACGTCCAGCCTGGCCTTGAACACCTCCAGGGATGGGGCCTCAACAACCTCTCTGGGTAACCTGTGCCAGTGCCTTACCACCCTTAAAGTGAAAAACTTCTTCCTAATGTTTAATCTAAACCTGCCCTCTTCCAGTTTAAAGCCATTCCCTCTCATGCTGTCACTACATGACCTAGTAAAAAGTCCTTCCCCAGCTCTCCTGTAGGCACCCTTTAGGTACTGGAAGGCCGCAATGTTCTTGATGGCACTTTTCCAGATCCACCACCGTGATCTCACAATATGCAAGGACCCGCACTGCTCAGGAAAACTGTTCAACCTCCAGAGAAGGGCTCAGTACCTGGATTTGTGTGTGAAGAGCTGAGCTACGCCAAGGCCCGCCAACAGAGCATTCCCACAGGAGCCCCTTTTAAACACCCTTTCACGTAAAATTTTGCAAATGCAATTCACTCCACTTATAACAACACTGCAAACATCCACTGAAGTTCAGTTTTCTGCTGTTTCATGCTGCCCTGAGGTTTTCCTACAATTAAAAGCTTCTGCAGGACAATACCAGTGTGGTCATATGGACATCCCTCTCTTAAAGGGTATGCAACCAACTCAACATCAGCAAACAAGTTCTTCCTGCTGGTAGAGCTAAACAAGCTCCTGGGCTACAATGAGCAGTGCTAAAAGGATGGTGCTTTTCATGACAAGAATGGTATCTGCAGGAGGGTTTCTAAGGACACTTGCTAAAGCACATTCAAAACCGCCAAGTACTTCCCAAACCTCAGCAGATGACAGACACTGAAACTGCTGCCGTAAATCAGCACAGCTTCAGATCTCGCAGCGGAGCTTAAACTTGGGACCTAAACTTTCCATAGCTTTTTAAGCTTCTATTCCCATAAAGCTGCTACTGATAGTTTGAGCAGTCTCCAAATTGTGGATGATATTCTGCTGCCCACTGCACCCAGAGAAGCCCAAGGCAGTACTATAAGTACATAACGGACAGCCTTGCCCCGGTACTGAGCCACCAGTTTGCCGACCACTCTGCCAAACCAAAGAAATGCCACAAGTGAGACAGCAGACAAGTATTTCCAGGAACTAACCTTAAAACACTCCTCACTCTTACAAGGTATTTATAGCCATAGGAAAATCCATGTCAACATGACAAATGAAGCCAAATCCTTCCATGCAGTGAGCATGCCCCGTGGCCACATTTCATTTGCCAGAAAATAAGACTACTTCCAAATCAACTACAGTCAGATACAAAAAACTATTTTTTTTTTTCCAGGCACACGGAATGGGTAAGGACTGTGACGGTGAGTAGTTTGGAAGGGAAGAGAGTCAAAGACTACTTCAGGACATCCACCTGGACTCCGGCTCTTCTGCCACATCAAGAGTTCAAGAGAATTCCCTGGCTGTGCTTCCCTTCCTGACTCACCCCTCACGTGGGGCAAACTACTGTTTCCACACCGGTGTTATCATGGGTTGGGTGAACAACTGACGTACAGTCCACATCCATAAACACCTCACGCTCAGCTCCTGCGTCTGGCTCTCTTGGCTCCATGAAACATGTTCTCTGTAGTCTGGATACAGACGTGTTATTGGAAAGCACAGTACAACCAGCAACTAAACAAACTGTTTTCTGAGATGAAAACGCTTAAAGAAAAGAGAAACAGAGCTAGTAGTTACAGCTCGTATCTCAAAGCGCTGCACGAGAAAAGAGAGCACGCAACAGCACAGCATCCTGACCAGGAGTGCCAGGAAAGGCACCAGGTCAACAGCAGGTCTGAGCTTTTTCTGTTCAGAAGGAACAGCAGAGAAGGAAAAATTAAAACAGAGGGGGGGGAAAAAGCCTTATCAAGTTTATACAAGCATTTGCTTACTGACCATGAGCATTTATTAACTCAGATAACACAGCAATGCAAATAGGAGTCCAAGTCCCTGAGTCATGTTTGTCACCTCCCTGTAAACCTGTTGAGCACCGCAGCCCAGCTCTGGGGAATGTGATGCCACTTGTGGTTCTACACTTTCTTTTTTGTTGTTTTCTTCACACTTCGCTGAAGCCCTTTCCCCACATCCCTTCTCCACAGCAATGCACCAAGACCCTCATAACCAGAGTCACCACCTGAGAAGGAACGTGCAGGGAGGGCACAGCTGATCTTCCTCCTCTTAGTGGCCACAGAGCCATGAGAATATAGAAAGGGGTGGAGAGGAACAAAGAAAACCAGGAGACACACAGGTAGTAAGAGCCAGTTACCAAAAAAATAAGGTCTTTTCTAATCATATAAGTTACCCTTGGAAATAAACATAATAATAAACCACAAAAACATTTCTGGCTTTGGCCTTTCTTATGCTCCACTAAAATTTGTTATTACCAATGGTAGCAGCTGTGAAAGAGCTATGGCAAAAAGAGCTTTGGACATCTTGGTCTGGGCAGGACAAAGGCAAGAAGGGCTCCAGCAGGACTAACGTGGCTGGGGGGACACTCGGATGATATTCAATGTCAACAGGCACTTCCTTACTACAGCAAGGAACGATGGGTGAACAGCAAGAACATCAGTTCCTTGGAGTTCAGTTGCAGCAAGGACCTATGCAACGTATCAAGTATGGAAAGCCAGATGAGAAGGCTATGGTGAGTTAGCAGGAACCTCTGGATGATACCGAGTGACTTTTTGCTAATGGCATTCTGATCTTCTTGGCAGCCTGAGGGGACCTTTCACAGCTTCAGCTCGGAAAGCTGCAGCACAGGGACACAATACGTGGTAATGACAGACAGGATCTGCAGAACACAATAATGTACAAACCACCTACCAAGGGCCACCAGAAAGTGCTTAGTCTTTCCCGTACCTCTAAATTACATAGGCCACAAGGAGACCACCGGACAGCAACAGCTCTTTGACCCCACCGGGAGCTGGGACAGTCGTAATGCAAGGCTAAAGTGACCCACATCTGAGGACTCCGAGGGGAAACTGGAGGATCTACCCTTCTGCCTCCGAGCTCTTCCAAACACAAACGGGGAGGGGGGGGGGGCAAATCAAAGCACACAGTTTTCTAAGGCCACCCAAAATGAGGCTTGGCCAGCTTTAACTCTCATCCCTACCAAAACCAACGGTGTAAACGCTCCAGTCCCAGTGTGACCCTGGAACCAGGTTCTCTGCAGGGTGAAGGTTGCAGCTGGAGCTCACTTACCGCTTTCCGCTTGAGGATGCAGTCCAGCCGCCAGCGATTCCCTTCCACAACGGGGCGTTTCATGAAGATTTCAGGGCTCAGCCTAAGAATATAAAGGGGTGGAAAAAACACAGCGTATGTAGTCTGCAAACAAAGCATTGGCCTAAATAATCAACTCGGGAAGCAATGAAATCAAAGTTTTTATAAAGTGGATGTGAAGGCTCACATCCCAGAGCGATGCGTTCTCCAACGTCATGCTCTTTTGTTTTTTTAATAACAGAGCTTTACAGAGGGCAGGGGATGTGTCCCGCACATTCATCTCTGTATTCAACAACCCACGAGACCAAGTTGAACAGTGATGTATAAATGGGGAAACTTGGACTCTATCTATGAAAGAAAGATGCAACAAAAGAACATCCCAAAGTAGATTTGAAAGAAATGTGAAGACATAAAAATAAATAAGAGTGGGATTTCAGTTCTCCTGGCACTTAGGCTATCTGAGTAGCATAGATTTGCGCTGAATTTTCCTTGCTGCCTAAAGACAAAGCAATATGATCTCTCACCAGGATATTTTATTGATTCATAGCTTTAAGCATTACAAGGAATAATTAAGCAGTCTCATCTAACTCCTGCAAAGGAGGGTGACAGAATTTTATTCCTTTTTTTTTTTTTGTACTGGGCATGGCAACTTGTGCTTGATTGAAGCATATTGCTACATCGTAAAAACATGCTTCTGACAACAGCATTTTCATTTGAAACTTGGCGTTTAAGGTAAATTTTGCAATTCCAAGATACATTAACAATTGTCTGAATATAATATTAAGAGACAACAGGGCTGAAATGCGATGCTCTTGCATTGCTACCTGATGTTGCACGTGGGGATCCAGGAGGACTGGGTTTACCTGTGGTCATGTTAGGAAACAGGTTTACCCCAGTAAATGTTAACATTGTGTTTAGTTTTCTCATAATTGCCACCTAAGAACTAATCCTCCCCGTTCCTATGGGCAGTGAATTAGTAGCAAGAGGTTCCTTTTACAGATGGAGAAAGAGGAGCACAGAAACATGCCCAAGGTTAAAGAGGACACCTCAGCCGCGTCTTGGGAGCCTGCCCTACCATCCCATCCCCAAAGTCCACACTGGCTCAGCCAGATTAACCTCCACAAAGGCAAGACATGGGCAACCGCAACCGGCATCCAGCCAAGAAACTCTGCCCCGAGTCTGTGTGAACACCCTTCTTCTGCCTCAAACAGGAACCAGAGCGGTGCGTGAACATACTGAATTACTATTTAAGAAGTGGGCAGAGCCAGGTCCTTCGGCAGCCACACAGTTCAAGGAAGGGATGACAAAACTCCCCTTCCATTGTCTGGCCCATTTAAGAGCAGAGCAAAACCACCACCACCCCCCCAAGACGTTCTCATCATTGGCATGAGGCTTCCCAAAACACTGAGAAGGAGGTGAAAGGAGGGTCCCATGGAGGATCACATGGGAAGAGCACTGTCGGAGGGGTTTGAGTGTCCGCATTCCCTTACACACTGAGAAACACTCTTGTCCCTTGGCTTTGCAGTGATTTACACTCCTGATGAGCACCTCAAGCCATAACATTTGCAATTCAGGTGGTGCCCTCACGCAATTTCAGGCCTTTCCTTGGAAGGAGACAACCAGGCTGTTGATTTCAAGCATGCGCTTTTGCTGCCAACCCTCCTGAAAAGGCCTTTGAATACAACACAAGGAGATGTTTGGGTGTGCTGCCAAACCATCTGGCCACGCGGCTAGTTGCCATACTGTAGGGCCTCCAAACAGTGCCGCATTGTCGGGAATGTCCCAAGAGAGACGGCTGGTCAACATCCAAACATGGAAGTACTAACCACCAATCTGTGATGAAAATTTCTTCCTTAGCAGCTTCCATGGCATTTGCGACATCTTCAAAGTACGACTTAGCATTTACATACCTGTAAAAGCAAACACAGCACAAAGATCTCGGTTTCCTCCACCTTCATTAAACAAAGTCCACAGCCGAAAACTGACAGGGTTCTGTGTTAATGCCATTTACATTCTTTTCTCAAAAGCAAACACAAACCTATTTTCAAGAATTAGGACAACACGTAGGGAGAATGTCACGCTGCTATTAGTAGCTTAATGAAACAGCACAATAAGAGATTATTAAGTGCCACTTAGTACTTCTGCCAACCATACACAATATTCCTGGGCTTTGCTTGATGTGCGAGCTAGTTTTGGCTCTCAGGAAAGGATGGCGGAGTGGTGTTTGCTTTGACTTATGGAAACTATTTGGGCAGCGGCTGCTGCAAGGCAGAAGCTGTAGTGAGAGCACTGCAAGGGTTTGCTTCCAGCTCGAGTCAATTTTTTGAGGTGCTTCTGAGAATGGCTTAGTGCAATCAGGTTATAGTTATGGACAGGAGGATTTCTTGTGGGACTGTTGTGTGCACAAGGCCCAGTCACCCTTAGACTATACCCAAATTTGCATTTGCCGATTCTCTTTCATTGCAAAGCCGATCTGCAAGGCCTGAATCTGATGCTGCTCTTCAACCAGATGAGTGACATTTGCATCTCAACATGTCCATGGTGCCTGGAAGGGCAATGCTGCCTTACAGAATAAGAATCAGCCTTGGAAATGTGGTGAGCAGGACACATCTCGCATTTCAGAACATGAAGGACATGACCACACCATCGGTGGGTCACAGACGAGCATGGGCAGGACAGGCTGCAGCAGCGCTGCTTTGGGAGACAGCTATGGAGAAGAGAGCAGCCAAAGAGGCAGATGTTTTCAATAGCACCTGTGTTACCGTGGGCTTACAAGCTGGAGCCCAAAGGCCTAAACCCTTAGGAAACAGCGTTTCCAGAATCAGAAACTGGGAAAAAATTGAATTCAGGAATATCTTGACGAAAGAGCAGTTCTGGTTTTAACTCGTAAGCATCCTGCCAATTACACGTGCATCAAAACACCCTTTTTATCACCACAATAATAAATACCCAACGTGTTCAAATTCAGATGAAACTCAATGTTTCAAAACACCATTAGCTGTGATGCAAAGCCCTAACAGCATCAAAGCACCCCTGTCACCAGTACTGTTACTCTCTTTCCGGTGAAGAAAGCCTCATTTTTTCCAACTTCTCTAATTATCATCAGTCCCTACAGCTACCGAACGCCACCAGCTCTATCCCCCAGACCCGGGGCTATTGCAGGCAGGCATGTGCTGCTCCTGCTGTGGGTAACCCAAGGCCCATGGGCGATATGGTCACAGCCTCGCCGCGGTCCTCACCACTTGGCCAGCGTGTTCTCCTGCACGGCTGCATATGAGCCGAAGCGATGCTCCGTGAGGAAGTCCTTGCCGTGTTTCCGAATGAACTCGTCTATGCCCTGCCTCCACCACTGGGCATGTCTGTAGCTGTTACACTTCAAAATCAGCGACCTGTAAAACAGACAGTGTGTGGGGCAGGACGCTGAAGCCACGTACACTTAATTGGGCTGCTCCTCGCTGTCTACACATGTTGATAAATGCACCTATTTTATTTAAGCACGAAGTAAGGAACAGCAAGGGTCTTTGCTGTTTTGTTTGCAGAAGAATAAATCAGCACTGAACTGATCTGAGTGACTATCACAGTATTGCTCTGCCAAGCATGAAAAAATATCCCAGATTTAAATGAACAGCACCAGCTCAACTTGGAAGAGAGCTGTACCCAGATAATTCTCTATTTTTTTTTAAAATGAATTTATACTACTATAAAAATATTAAATGCCTCTTTATCCCACCTAGCATGTCTTTTGGGTAATACTCTGGTCGGGATGCAGAGGAACGTGTCCCTGCTTGCAGCACAGAGGATGAGAGCGCCTACAAAATTACCGTAAGCAACTGCTGCAAAAACAGACCGTGCGACTGGACCGTGCACCGTGCCCCCAGGCCCGAGCAATAACCACAAGGATGGACAAACAGCAGCTGAGGCTCCAAATGCCTCATTAAGACATCGGAAATAATCAGCGTTACAGGCCAAATCCCCAGCAGGTATAAACGCCCCAGAAGCTGCCCAGAGCTGAGCTCCAGCGCCTTGTTAACCCCTGCCAGGACACAGCATCCATGCATCCACTCTTCCTTAAAAAAGCAAAAGCAAAGGAAAAAAAAAAAATCTAAACAAAGAACGTATTTCTTACCTAGAGAGATTGTCGATCTGCAACCCGTATTTCGTTTCTGTTTCTTTCCGGCCTATCTTAATGTTGAATTCCTTATCTACCAGCAGGACAAAGGCGATGGCCCCCGAGTCTGGCTTCATGTACAGCAGGAAAGAGTCCTTCACCACCAGCCACCTGTGCGGGCACAGCAACCAGGTAACTTGTATTTCACACATCCTGGTTTTCAAAACATGAGCCATAAAAAAAGCTAATAAAATGCAAAAGTGCTTCCTTTGTCAGTGAAAGGAAAGCGTTCAACTAAAAGGCAAAATTTCTTTTTAGGGGGATGGTCCAGAGTAGGGTTTTCCCGAGCAGAAAAGCGCCTATTCTATGAACTTGGGTAATAAGTTTGAATTCAATACAAGATACTTGTATTCAATACAAGAGTTTGAATTCAATACAAGAGTTATTTGCACGACTTCTTTTTACACAAGCCTTTGAACACAGGTTTTCACGTCTAATGCAATCAATGAGAACCTCCCAGCCAGGTGCCCCAGCACCAGGCAAGGTACAACAAGGATTCCTCCACCCCAGATTTTTCTTCAGCCTGTATGCTACACCTAGAGGCAATAAGGGAGTTACTTGACATTTCTAACATTAATTATGACGCTAGGATCATTTTCACTCCTAGCAAAATATATGAACAAGGCATTTTGGAAAGCTTTTATTGCCAAGCAACAGGCACCCTGTTAGAAACACATGATGAGAGATGACCGGCAGGTTTTACATAAATACCGTAGCCTGAAGGCAACTCTGGGGAAAAAAAAAACACCACATTTTTTCACTGTGAATGGCATTTCTAATTTTTTCTCCCCCTGCAGCGTAGCTGGGGTAACCGGCCCCCTCTGTCCCACACAGGTCTCCGCCACCAGACCTTCGCCTCATTCTTCTGCACACTCAGAAACACATAAAGCAACAGAAAATACTGCAATAATCTGTTCATTCTTGTATCTTTAGTAACAGCCTCGGCTCCTCATCTACTTCCAGATCCCATTGTTGTTTTTTTTCTTTTCTTTCAGGGCCCTGAAAGAGTTATATACCAGCATCATCCCTCATTTAGTGCCCAAATACTTCACCTCATCATTTGCCCCATAATTTCACCCCCAAACATCCTCCAAAAAGTACATTTCCAAGCATTCCCCTTTCTCGTTTTCCCAGGCAGTTCTCCATGCCTGAGAAGTCCTGCCCGTGCCTGTCCACAGCATCACCCCACTGTCCTCCTGCGTGTCCCTTTCCACAGCTCCCGTGGCCATGACACACCCAACCTCCTATGATAAGTGAAATTAATTTGGGGTATGAAATCCCAACGCCTACACCAAAGCTGTTGTGGGCAAATGACAGCCGCAGTCTCCCCATGCTTGGGTGGAGCCTTGCCCCCAGGCTGACGTGTCCTGAAGTTCTTCACTGAAATAACCCTCTCTGGGAAATATTACTGTTAATTGCTTATTTATTGATGCACCCGCTGCCAGTCCCGGCAGGCCGTGGCAGGGATTCGGTGCCCTCTGGTGTTACTCTGCACACAATCCCACTCAAACACGTCTCCCATCTCCTTTTTAGGCTCTAAAGGAAAATCAAGATCCATCAGAGCTGAATGTTCTACTGTCCCCATTAAAGCTTGAGCTCTGCATAACTTAGGGAAGAGTTAACTGAGGGGCACTGAGAGGAAAAGACATCTTTTTTTTTTTTTCCATAGAACAAAAACAAGAACTGAAGACAATTTAATGATTTGACCTGGAAGGAGGTCACATCTTCATTGCCTTGTGCACTCATTATAGAGATCTTCTGTAAAATTACATTAAGAAATGTTGGAAAGACTATGAAGAAATAGGACCTTTTCTTCACAAGTATGCAGAAAGACTTTGTTGGAAAACAGAATTTTTTAAGATAAACTAATAACTGCCCATTGGCGATGCTAAAATCCAAAGGCGGATAATACTTGGGGAAGCTCTTACAGACCAAGAAATTGTTGCTAGAAGGCAGATACGTGCTACTTGGATTTTCAAAAGGAAAGATTTGCCTGGAAAGGGCAAGATCCAGGGAATACCCCTTGCATTTTTTGGATGCCAGCTGATAACACAGGTACTCTTCCATAGCACCCCCCTCCCTGCGCTGCAGCCCTGGATACACCGGGATCGACCACTGAAGGTAAAGGGATGAGGACAGTAAGTCACACCAGTCTGCAGCGGGAAGGGACATGGGAATGGGGTGGCTTGTGAAAACTCCCATGAAAACACCGGCATTTAAACACGTGCAGTAATAAGGAAGAGGCAACATATTTAATTCCAAGGTTAATCGCACCAAACAGAGCTCCTTACTGCTGCAGGTCACGTCTGATTTCATCCAGCTCCAAAGCAGCCCAGATAGTGTTATCAATTAATCAATTTTCTTTTTGCAAATTGAGGAATGGAAGCTCAGAAAACCAGGCTGAAGTCTGGCCGGGGCAGTGTCACCAGCCATGTCCCCTCCCAAAGGCACGGAGCCCCCGGGTGCTCCCGCAGCAGGAAAAGCTGGGTACAGACCAGGGGATTATTGCCATTTCTGCCAGCTCGGGGCTGTGTGAAATATCGATTTTCCTCTGGAGCAATACGTCCCTTCTACAGACTGCAAAGCAGAAGAAAAAAACCCACCATCCTCCACACAGGTGGGTGAGGGGGGAATAGCTTATGGACCCTTTATGACCTGCAAATCTGTGGCTTTTGTAAAAACAAGCAAGAATCTCCCTCTCAGAATTTTGGGGAGGAAAAAAAAACAAATGAGGATTTTCTCATGTGTGCCCCAGGAGCCCACAGCATCGCCACCTTCGCCCGTCCCAGCAGTACCTTTTGGACCATCGGTAGCACATCCTTCCTTGGCCGCAGCAGTTCAGGCCAGGTATGCGGTGGCCCCCGGAGCGCTTCATGATCAACCCTTCTCTGCAAGGACAGAAAGACGGTCAGGACGGGTGGCACGGCTCACCTGGAGGTGCAGGGGGAGCTCTCGGGTGGAGGACGCTCGCTGAACCCCCCAGCCCCTGTACCCAGGGATGGCTCCTGCCACCGCCAGCCGTGCCTGAGCAGCCTCTGCGCCACTGCCCTGGAAGCTGGAAGAAGGGCAAAAATAACCCCGCAGAAGGAAATCGAGCAGATTTAGGAAATGCAAGGCCCTGTTTTATAGCACAAACAGGAGAAGCAGCGTGTTGAAAGGTTGTGGGGAGGGAAGGGGAGAAACCTGATGAGCCAGCTGATGGGCTGCAGACCGCATCTCGCAGAGCAGACCGCTCCTAAGGCCATTTCCCAAAGCTGTAGCATTTCTGTCTGAACATTAATACATTCTTACAGCCAGATGGCAATATCCTCTCCGGTTATTGGCGAGAAAGGAAAGCTATCAATTTGAACAATATTTATAAAGCCATGCTCTTGGTGAACCACAACTCACAAAGCCACAGCTCACAACTCACATGCCCTTCGGTCCCAGGTCATGGATGAATGACAGCTGGCTTACTCCAATGAACTCCATCTGGGGAAAGAAAAAAAGATTGCCTCTTCTTTCGTACTCTGAAATCCAGAAAATGCTTTGCTTCATTGAAGCAACTTGTCATTAAGACAGAACCTACAGAAGATCCTGAGCGGAAGTTACCCACCATCACTTCAGCATCTTCAAGAAGGCCAAAAAAAAGTAGTTTGCTTGGGCTTTTTGTTCTTTTCCTTGTTTGTTTATTTTAAATGTGCTTTGATGAACACATTTCAGGCAACCAGGGCAATCAAGATCAAATGTATTATAGGGACCCACCGGTATCCTCCCTCCTGGAGGACTGGCTGAAACGAGGACTTAAGTTTGACAGTTTGGAGGTCTGTGTGAACTTGGCTGGCCGCCTGAATCCTCTCTCTCCTCCAGTGACCCTCACAGAAAGGGAATGAGCACATGTCCCCAGGGCTGGGAGCGCCCTGTTCCCTTTGAGACTCCTACCCTATGGACACACACCACATGGGGGTTCAGCCCCATAACCCACAAGCATCCTCCATCACAGCAGGTCGCTCCCACTCGGCTCTGCACACACCCCTGCCCCACATCTACTGCCCCGTCTTGACCCTGGGAGCCAAAAATCCGCAGAAAAGCCACAGTGGGGCAGAAGAAGAGTAAGACCAAGCCCAGTCTCCATCATTTCTGCCGGTCAGCATGCAGCAGGGTCGGCCCTGATGGAGCCCCGTGGCAGGCGCAGGCGGGGAAATCCACACGCCGTCCTATCAAGTTTACCAGCAAATCTCAAATTCAAGCAACGTGCCTCCTCGCAGCTCCTCCTGCTTCAGCAGAGATTGCAGAGGAACGTAACAACAAGCAAAGCCGGTGAGAAAGCACAGCATGATTACGTTCACCTCTAAAAATAGGACACCAGGCGATTTCAGCCGAGCAGGCTTTTCTTGGCACAGCGGGACATTCCTGACAGTCTGCTGGTTACGAGCCCTGGGCCCCATCAGCAGGGAGAAACGCTTGCCCCGGGCATCCTGTGCAGGACAGGTCTCGGGCAGGAGCAGCTCTGTGGAGGAGCTGCCTTGCACGGTGGAGACTTGTGGGCACCCATGAACTTTTAACTCATTATTGCCTAAAATTGTCCAAGCGCAGAAAGGTTCTCAGGGCAGGGTGAGGGCAGGAGCTGCCTCCAGAGCTACCGGAGGGAACCCTCTAACCACATGTTTCAGCAATGAAGCCTGCTGGGACCAAAGCCCAGGACTCAACCTATGTTCTCAACCATGGTCGGGACATGGGACAGCCTCGGGGCTGGCTTCAGGCCATGCCCACCCGTGCCCCACAGCAGCTCAGGTACCAGCACCCAAGGAAAGGCTCTCCTCCAAGGTGGCCGCTGTCACCTGCTTTTTGGCAAACCAACCTCAGGGCCCTCATTGGCAAAATATGATTTTGCATAGGAATTACACGGGTGGGCCCATAAGTCTCAGAGATATTTTCAAACACTAAGAATAACAAAGGGTATCAGTAAATTTGGGGCAAAAATCTACCTTGCAGTTACGGTGAGGCGGGCTCAGGCTCCCTTCCCAACACCGTGATTTTTGCCCCACAGCCACGGCAGCAGGACAGAAGACCCTTCCTCTTCCTCACGCTCTGCTGCTCCGTCCCAAACTTTGCACACCAATAAAGTCATGAAGAAGAACAAAGGATCTGTTGTTCTTCCCCGAGTAGCTCAAGGACATAAAGCAATCTCTATTCAGTAGAGGCAAATTTAATGCCCTCCTTTTTGGGTGATTTAGCCCGTTTTCAGAAAGTGGCTAGAACAAGTTATTCCATGCTTTTACTAACCATCTTGCTATCCCCTCTCTTCCTACGCAATCTGGAAATGCACCTACAGCTGTTCCAGGTGTTTCTGCAGTGACTCTCGGAGTGGGATGGGGAGAACCTGACAACTCAGTGTGTCCTACAAGCTCTTGTCAGAGATCCTGAGCGAAGTCTCAGGTCGGTCCTTTGCCCTGGGTCCCATTTTGATTTCCTTCAGAAAACGGCTGGCGTTCCCCATCAGGCGAAGCAGAAACCCAGATGTCACTCTCACAGTGGGCGCACAAAAGAAAAAAAACCCGCACACGAATGCCAAAACTTTTTGAAAACGTTGGCTGCAACCAGAAAGCCCGGCAGCAATTTGAGGAGCACTGCACGCAGAGAAATAATGGTCCTCAAAGAAGCAAAAAGAAAAACCAGGAGGAAAAATTACTGGCAGAAACAGAGCTCCTACTACATAAAAATGAAAGGAAGGTTGTCTGGCAGTGCAGCAACCTGCTCTTCAGCCAAGGAGTCTTTGAAATGGCAACGACAGTGACAGGACCCCATCCAACATGTTGATCAAGCAGTGCCAATTAGGAGTGTTGTTTTTTTTATAAAACAAGCGAAAAAAAAAAAAACAAAAAACAAACCCATAAATAAATTCCAGCAGTTAGAAGGCAAATTCCTCAGTGCAGTGGAAAATAACGGATGGAATGATTTATTGTTATTATTATTGCTGCATTAGCTATTTTTACGGTTACAGTGCCCTTCATCCGAGGTACTCATCATCCACAGAAAAAGCGAGAGGGAAAGGCAGAGCAACGAGATGCTTTCATCTCCTTCACATCTGAATTCCTGCGCTGCCCAGCTGCCTCCCCAGGGAGCCGGCATCCCGCTCCGGTTTCAGAGCAATCCGCAGCAGAATATTTTAAGTATGAGATACAGGCCTAGAGAATGCAGTTTCAATGACATTGTTGTAGCAATAAAAAGAAAAAATAAAATAAAAAAAAAATAAAACAAACCCAAACCAGACGGGAGTGACCAGCTGTGGAAAGACAAGCTACGGAAGGTGGAGAACCAGCTGCAAGGTGCACGAGCCACAGTTTTAAGCCATCCTGTTCCGCCAGCGATGTGGAGCAAGCATGATTTATGC
This sequence comes from Charadrius vociferus, assembly GCF_000708025.1. Taxonomy (NCBI): domain Eukaryota; kingdom Metazoa; phylum Chordata; class Aves; order Charadriiformes; family Charadriidae; genus Charadrius; species Charadrius vociferus. The sequence continues at coordinate 6,470,524 of NW_009648255.1, forward strand.
AAGCAAAAATTTCACAGAGCATCTGCATTTCAGAAAGAATTCAGCAGCTCCACGCTGTGTTTTCGTTTTGACGCTTGCTTTTAATTTAGTGGGTTAAAAAAAACCCGCTCATAGAGTTGATCAGCAGCTGTGGCTAGCAATAAAACGAAATTACACCACTCTTCAGAATAATATGGTTCAGCAAAAGACGCCAGCTATTTCTTACAACACAAAATTGGCGTATACTGAACCCAAATGAAAAAAAAAAAAAATTCAACATGCTAAAGTTCAAGTGCAATAACTAAGAATACTGCAGGGTTGGGTGGGGACCCTTGCAATGCTCTGCAGATCCAAGTGCCGTATCAGAGGCAAACCCGCAGCCACTCTCACATAACTGAGTTGTTCTTATGTTGTACTGCGTTCACTTAAGATGAGGGTTTTACACTCACTCACTAAAGCTCATGCAGATTGCTACAGACACAGGCTCTCCGGTTCAACCAAATCTTATTTTTTATTTGGCTCACGCATCTTCCAACTATTGCAGCTCATACCAAAAAAAATTGTGCGAAGGCCTAATTAAAAAAAATATTATACAGAATACAATCGAGCCCACGGGCCCCGTTTCCTAATGGTTTGGGCCTATATTCCCCCAATTTTCATTTCCCAGAAAAAAAGCATGGATAATTAACACACTGAGATTCCCACAACATTCATTTTAATGGTAATTGTCTCGAAGCACTTCAGCCCAGAAGTACTATAAATAGGTTTTGGAACACACTGGAAGATGTGAGATTTAATCACAATCCACATAGCCAAAAGGGAAAAAAAAAATAATGAAAGGCTACAAAGTCCGGGGTCTGAGCACAAAGTACAAGCATCGACCAACCTATTTGTGAACCCCACACAAAATGCTCTGTTACGATGAATGCTGAGAAATTAAGGGAAATGCGAGAAGGTTGCAAATTTTATCAGTCAGAGCTACCCCAAGTCAAAGCAAGGGACACTTGGTACATCTCTAAATGATGATGCTTCAGTAGATTCTATTTCCACAGCCTGCAGGAGCATCACCTAGAAAGGCTAGAGGATGTGCAACCTCTACATTGCCATGTGGTCACCGTCATCCTCAACCCACCAGGGACTTCAGGTTTGCAAAACCGCTACCAGCTCGACTTGCAGGCTTGACTCTCCCAGTGCCTGGCACGTCCTCGAGACAGTGTATAAAGTGGTGATCCTCTCACTGACAAATAATAAATTAACCACAAATGCAAAATAAAAGTAGTAAAAAAAGCAAATTAATTAAATTGTGCAGGTCAGCCAGATGTAAAAACATCTCCAAGGAGATGCGACTGACCCAAGCAGGCTCTTCACAAGGACCAAGGGTTACACATCAGGCAGGTCGCAGTTTGCCATTGCAACTCCATGTCCGACTTTACAAAGAATTTAGGATTTTAAAAAACACCTTGGTGTGCGGATTTGATGAGAGGAACACACAGGAGTCAAAACATGCTCCAAGATTAAGGCAGTTACAGCATTTGTCAGCATCCCGGCAAAAGACACCTCAACCACAGGAAGAGCAAAGCCCTCATTTTGTTCCAAGGAGGAGAAATACAGGTCGAAGGAAAATGCCAGAAATCTTCACTTTAGTCTCTAGTGTGAGAATCATGGGGGTTGTTTTAAAGGAAACATTTTTCTCCCCAATGCTTTCTTCTGGCATCGTCTGCAGGACCCGCTGCACTTAGCGGCGCCGCCACCACTAGCAGTCCTCACTGAACGCGGCCAAATCCAGCGAAAGCCAACAATAAACTGAGAATTTATGTGCAAAGTGACATCTGGCTCCAGGGGCCGGGGACAGAAGGGCGATTCAGCGCAGGAGGAGGGGAGCACCCCACAGCTGCCCGGACAAGGCAGGACCGCTCGTCTCCTCGCTCGGCCCCCACTGCGGCAGCCCGCCTAGAACCACAGCCTGGTCAAAAGATCATCCACGTTCTAACATGAGCAGAAATTCTCCAAAATATTTGAAAGAAAAGCAACGCCTGCCTAAGAGTGACAAGACGGAACGGCACTGTAAAATAACTCTCCCCCGCTTTGCATATGCTACTGATCAAAATTGCCAAGTTATCCCAGTCTTGCCTTTGGAATAAAAGAGAATCATAGAATGGTTAAAGCTGGAAGGGACCTTAAAGATCATCTCGTTCCACCCCCCCTGCCCTGGGCAGGGACACCTCCCACCAGCCCAGGTTGCTCCAAGCCCTGTCCAACCTGGCCTTGAACACCTCCAGGGATGGGGCAGCCACAGCTTCTCGGGGCAACCTGCCCCAGGGGCTCACCACCCGCACAGTAAAGAATTTCTTCCTAATATCTATTCTAAATCTCCCCTCTTCCCGTTTGAAGCCATTCCCCCTTGTCCTATCACTACATGCCCTTGCTAAAAGTCCCTCTCCACCTTCTCTGTAGGCCCTCTTTAGGTACTGGAAGGGGCTATAAGGTTTCCCCAGAGCCTTCTCTTCTCCAGACTGAACAATCTGCCCTCTTATCATTTTCCACATGCAGACTAACACAGCTCTTGACTGTGATGGACTCAAGCTCCACATCCCGTCACCAAGAGAAGCACTCTAAGAAACACAGGTCCTCTCAGCCCAGATGTGAAGACTTCTTGCAACCCAAAGCACGCTGGCCAACGCTGGATGAGCACTTCGTCCCATGTAACAAGCAGGGCTCAACGCACCACGCTCTGCAACAAGAGCACACACTACTTTCGAGCATGACATCCAGCTATGAGCTGCCCAACACCTCTACGCAACTGAAATCCCGCAAGAGCGGAATTCCTACAAAACAACAAGAAAAGCTGAAGAGAGGAACTGGCTGCTACAGACACCCTAAGTTTAGTCTACATTTCTGGCTTGTTTGAAAACCAAGCGTTCCCAGTGATCAGCCCTTGCTCAGAAATGTCGCTAAGCTCCGCAGCTACTCAATGTATGCGTCAGGGTTTGCTGGTAACACAAAAGACAGAGTAACACTGTCATTATGCAGCCGAGAAAAGGGGAAATAAATTACCATCCCAGGGAGATGTTACAGCTGCGGCTGACAGGTGAGGACTACTGAAGAGACATTTGACGATGGCTTTCAAAGGAAATCTTTTTGCTTAAAATAGGTCTGAAGTTGGATTTGACATCTCTCCTCGTTTCAAAAAGAGTATCGACTTGGGGAAATAAGCTGATTACCATCTCTCTTTAGAAGTGACAAAATACTGGCAGAGGCGAATGGGTACCACTCATACAAACTCAGCATCACCAAAGTCCAGTGAAATTGCCCAGAATGGGAACCTGAGACAAATTCACACCCAGGACCACACGCAAAGCCCAGACTGAACGGGTATGGTTTGGAGTCCAATTGTTTATTTAAAACTTCTCCTTATCGTCTTAAACACTCCCCAGAATTAAACAGAAACACACTACATCATACATGTACAATCAGCTTTCCGGACCAGACTACCTTGAGGAGGTTATTACTGTGTTAAAATAGCGACCTCCAAGAGTGAGCCACTCTCTTTTCTTTGGCTTTAATCATATTACATCCACGTTGGAGAAATCAGCTAAGCCAAAGCACTTGCCAAATGGCTGTAAAATGCTTCTTATACAAGCTGAATGTCTTTTTTCCAGTAAATTCAACACTTGTAAAACAAATATTCTTTAGGCATTTAAGCAAACTAATTTCTACTTACTGTTCCATGGTAGTTCCTGTACATCGGCATTTTTAGGATCTTTGTCAAGTAGTCTTCCAGCTGTTTCTACAATTAAAACATCGAAACTTTAGGTAAGTTGTGGGAATTTTTAAGAAAAAAAAACAAACCACCACACCATGATCCAGCTGTCTGGCATTAGGAAGCAACCAAGAAATCAGACACGCTTTTCAGCTTGAATGGATAAATAAATACATTATTATGTGCTCACAGAAGATTATAGCTCAGCAGCACACACAGTTTGATCCCAGGTTGTTTACTGTGCACAGATCCGTGCTTGTACCTTCCAGCAGCTGACCTGCTCCTTGGCACTGTCATTTTAGAGGTCAACTTTCTTGACTGAGCCCAAGTTTCAGAACAATTTTAAATACAAGAAATCAGGCCCCACTCTTTCCGACCAGCATGAATTAGCTTTGTGAGAAAACACAGCCTCGGATGCAACCGATAGAGCCTATTTAACCAAAACACCAGGTTCATGGGGTGAGGAGCATGGGGACCATGCTGCCCTGTCCCAAAGCCACAGAGAAGGCAGTGGCCAGGCCACCAGTTGCTGGAGACCCTGTCCTCCCCTGCCAGGAGGGGAGAAGAGAAGAAACCATCACAGGAGAGAGAATCTCTTTGCACCCTCATGGTAACTGGGCAAGTAAGAGATTAAGCTGTTTGGGCACAGGACACTGGGCAGTGTCCTACAGGACACAAAACAAACGGAAAAGAAACAAATGCCATTGGGATGTTCATCCTTCTCAGCATCAGCATCACAGCACTGAGCTACCCAGGGGGGCAGTGGGGGTAATGCATCACTGATGGTGAAAGCCGTGGGATTCCCACAAGGAAACCAATGGGGAAAAAAAAAAAAAAAGTCATGGGGGCAGATCTAGAAAACATTTTTCTTCCTCTTTTAAACCAACATCTCTTTCCTGAAACTTCCCACACAGCAGCAAAGCCGTGCACAGCAAGGAGCGTTATCTGCACTGCACAGCCATGAGACACAACCTTTTGGGGACTTGAGGCTACAGCAGCAGAAAGTCCAGGGAGGGAGTGAACAGCAGAAAGAACGATAAGCACATGGTGAACAAACACGGGGTTTTTTTTACAGACTCTTGGGTTTTGGTGGTTTGTTTTTTTATTTTTTGCAAACAGTGAAGCTGCAATGAAGAGGTAGGAAGACATCCACCCTCTTCATAGAAGGGCCCATCTGTTAACATCTGATGAAGTTACACAGAACACGTGTGCCTCGGCTAAAATTACCCATTCCAGCATCAAGAGCCTGACTGTCATCTCCTCTTTCAGAGGAGGACAGGACTGAAATCTCTCAGATTTTGATGGCCGCGGGGCTGCCTCCATCACGCAACTTGACTCTGCAAACTGCCTCTTCTATCTTTAAATCGCAGCAGGTGGGAGGAGGGGAACCGCCGCTCTGGGCATCATGGTTTTCCTCAGCTGCAGTGAAGAACTTTGCCTGCATGAATCCCAGGAGCAGCATCCTCCTCTTTGCGTGGAGGAGAATTTGGCAGTAAAGCTGGACTTGCCAAAGCCGAAGTTTGACAAAGAAAAGACTTTACTGGTAATAAAATAAGGGCTTTGACAGCACGTGGATTTGCAAGCAACCTGCCTGGCATCTCTGCACCTCAGAAGCCCCCCCAAGAGCATCCCTCTGGCCCCCGCAGAGCGAGCCGGGCGCTTACCCTCCTGCTGGAGAAGTGCTCTTCCCGCACTGTGCTCTCTGCAGTGTGCGGCAGACTCGGCATCTGCCTCGGCTCTCCCCTTTTGATGGATTGTCTCCTCACCGTGTGACTGGAAGGAAAAACAAACCCCAACGTCGAGTCTAAGTGCTGCGAGTGAGTGCATACCTCGATACGTAACCCTTCTTCTGCAATGCTTTTATTTTTCCCCATCCAAACTCTTAAAGAGAGGTGGGTGGGCAGGAAAGCCAATAAAAAAAAATAAAATAAAATAAAAGGAAGTGTGGATTCATTTAAAAGAACCCAGTGTGCTCCAACTGGCTCACAAACAAAAATACAACACAGAAACATCAGAGTTTGATTTTTCAGGGTGTCCTTTTACCCTTTTAAGGAAAGAGAGCCTTAAACCCTATTTTCAGGGCATTATGTTCCCCTAGCCCTTGACCCCTCATAATTTCTCCTTTCCCTGTATCTTCTCTCCACATTTCCCCACAGCAGGATGCTCTTGCCGACCCACACCATGTCTCTTCCCATGGCTCCTCATACACTTCCAGCCCTGGAGCACCAAGGCCAGTCCAGGCAGGGCTGATCATACATCCCAGAGACCCCCACGCCTCCCACACCCAGTCCATGCCAGCAGAAAGCCACATAGCACCAACAATTTCCATTAGCATAACCCTTCCCCACGTTCAAATTCAGCTCAAAAGCCGATGACCTGGGACCCAACGTGCTTTCTGGGTCCGCAGAGAGATGCTTCCGCCATGTAGGCTATAGCTGCTAAACACACAGAGATTAAGTATTTTTATTACAGCTGCTAAATATTTGTAGGGACTAAATTCTTCTGCCCTCTCCTCCTTACAGCAAAGCAAATGGGATTGGTGAAGCCAAACCAATATGATACTAAAAGAGAAAAGAAGATCACATCTTGCCAAAGCCCATCGCATCCGCACGGTTGCGCACTCACCTCCTGGTAGGGATAGGGATGCGCACGAAGGCTTTGTACCTCAGCAGCTCCCTGTGGAACTCTTGGAAGTGCTTGAACTTCCTTTTCACCTGCCAGGTGAACTCTCCATGGGTCAGCTCGATGGTGTAAACATTGGGGCTTGGTACCTGCATAGGAGAACACCGCCACGAGGGCTGCAGCTTTGGTACAGGTCATTTTCCTGCAGCTGCTCATCTAAAGAGCCCTCATTCAATTTTCCTTAAGGATCATTCTGTCTCACAGTTTCTTGTTCGGCTTTATTAGGTTTTATAAACAGACAGGAAACCTCTCTTG
>NW_009648255.1:6477221-6478472 GCF_000708025.1 Charadrius vociferus
ATTCCTGCTTCCTCAGCTCACAAACAAACACACACGAAGTTAAGCTACGAACGGCATTGTAATACAGTTCCACGGAAATGAAATGAAATTGCTGGAAGTTCTGACCTTCTTCGTGGAAGTAAAGCGTTCCACTTCCAACACACGCACTCGAACAGGACATCCCGTGAGGTACGCCTGCGTGCCCGGCTCCTTGAACCCACGGGTGTGATAGATGGCAGAGAAGGGAATGCACACTAAAAGGACCACAAACCCTGTTAGTTCAACGACCTCGTAACCATCAATGAGGGCATGAAAGTCAGCAGATAGTTGCAGTACTTTAACACAGGAGCATTTACACAGCAGCATTAACTCCACTAAAATACACCAGGTTTTATTTAAGAGAGCTTAAAGACAAGCTTTCGCAGAAGGGACTTGACTTGAAGAGCTCAAGTGCTAAGAGTAATGCCTCCCGGTCCTAAACCAAGGCCAACGGCCTTGGGTAGAACCTCTGAGGTTCTACCCTATCTGTCAACAGATTATTGCTTACTAAATCCAGGCGGGACGCAGGGTGAAAACATATGGGTGTTAACTCACCGGCACCTTTTGGGTCATTTAGCACCTCCGCGTCAACCTCCTCCCCCTCGAAATGGAGCTCCCTGGTGTCCAGGCTCTCGATGATGTTGCTCATGTCTGCAGCGATCTTCTTCAGCGTTGATGTAGCTGCATGGCTTTCGGCTCTCAGTGACATCTCAGGGACCCGCGCACCGGGGCCACGGGGGGCTGGGGAGGAGGAAGGAGCAGGGCTGTCATCACCCCCTCCGCAACACCTCAGCACGGCTGAGGGAAACCCCCGGCAACGCGCGACACCCTCTTCCCTCCAGCCCCTTACCCACATCCATCCCAACTATCCCCATCCAACACACCCGACACCAAACACCCATCCCTGCAGCTACAGGGGACCACTGCCCAGAGCAGTGAAAAAGCACAGGTAGCCTCAGGCTACAAGAGAAAACCTCCCCTAATGCCAGTGACCACAGGACTCATACACTCCGGTTGTACTTTCAAATGGAAAATACATGATATTTCACACTCCAGCTACAAAAACCTGCAGGGCGTTGGCTGTGGCTTAGGAGTACTTTTGCATATTGATTCCAAAGGGAAAGCAAGGAAGCTTCTGCATCAACTCGCCTCATCATCTCAGCCACCTCTGCAATAACGACGATGCGCCCGAAAAAGGACAAAGCATATTAACGTCTGGCCAAATCCTGGACT
>NW_009648255.1:6478485-6491014 GCF_000708025.1 Charadrius vociferus
CATTTCCCAGGCTAGGTTGCACTGAGGAAAAATGCACTCAGAAAATCACTACGCATTTTTGTTCAGTGTTCTTCTGAAGTCCCCCAACATAGGAAAGACATTGACCTGTTGGAGTGGGTCCAGAGGAGGGCCACAAAGATTATGAGAGGGCTGGAGCCCCCCTCCTATTAGGACAGGCTGAGAGAGTTGGGGTTCTTCACCCTGGAGAAGGGAAGGTTCTGGGGAAACCTTATAGCCCCTTCCAGTACCTAAAGCGGCTACAGGGGAGCTGGAGAGGGACTTTTTACTGGGGCATGTAGTGCTAGGATGAGGGGGAATGGCTTCAAACTGGAAGAAGGTAGATTTAGATTAGATATTAGGAAGAAATTTTTCCCTCTGAGGGTGGTGAGCCCCTGGCGCAGGCTGCCCCGAGAAGCTGTGGCTGCCCCATCCCTGGAGGTGTTCAAGGCCAGGTTGGACGGGGCTTGGAGCAACCTGGGCTGGTGGGAGGTGTCCCGGCCCAGGGCAGGGGGGTTGGAACTAGATGATCTTTAAGGTCCCTTCCAACCTAAACCATTGTATGATTCAATCCTTGGATTGAACTAGTGAAAGAAACTCCTGGCATTATTAAGATTTCCTCTATTTTTATGCACCTTACACGACTGCCTGTAGCATCTGCCTGTCTCATGCAGCTCCATCCTCTCAGCAGGCTCAAAAGTCACAGTCACAAGGGCTCACATCTGCGGTGCAGAGTGGGATTGGGGGCACCCAAATGCCCACAGAAAGCCTGGGAGCACCGTGGGTGGATGCTGCAGCTCATCCTCACCCCTCCAACAGCCCCCCAGGGAGCTCAGACCCCTTATACAGCCCGGGGAGCTGCAGAGGACCAGCCCACCTTCATGACGGGGACAGTGGGATGGGGACAGGACAGCCAGGCAGTGGCACCTGGAGATGTTTGGGCACTGATGACTACAGCACTTCCCACCTTTATCCCCACCCACCCATGCCAGGAGAGTGAGTCAGGACAAAAAAAAAGGGAAGGAGGAAGAAAATAAAAAATAAAAAATAAAAGATTAAAATAAGTAAAATAAAAATTGAAAAGGAAAATTAAAAAAAATATTTTTTTAAAAATAGAATTAAAAAAACAACAACAAAAACAACCAACCCAAACCACCCAAGATGGAGGCATGCCCACTAACACTGACGCAAGCTTTCAGCATGTGTGAGTATTTGCAAAGCATCTTCCTCCTCCTCCTCCTCCTCGCCCAGGCTCAGCAGCTCGCCGTGGGGCTGTGGACCCGACTGCTGGTCCCTGCAGGCAGCCAAGCTACAGCTCCCGGGCATCTCCGTGATAAAAAAGTCCCTTCAATCTTTGTTCTGCTCTGCAGTAAATGTCACAGCTCGACAGCTACGCTGAAAAATTATGGATGGGACAAACTAGGAACATTTTACAGAAGTCAATACAAGGATGCCCATTTATACCCATGGAAGCTCTGATATTGTGTGACAGAAAGATTTTCTTTTTTTTTTTAAAAAAGAAAAAAAAGTGCAACATTTCTGATGTTAAATTCTGCAAAGAACACTGCAATTATTCTTGAGTGAGCTCTACAGAAAGAGCTGGATATGTCGTAATTTGGAAATAATTTAACATTTTAATAATACATGTGTTTAGCTGCTTTTGAAAGAACGCTCTTTATTATTGTTTCCTCTTGAAACAAGCGCATAATTTTATTACTACACAGGGCTGGTATCATGTAAGCCCCAAAACATGTTAAAATCAGCTGCCTTCAGAAAATAAAATAAATCCCTTTGCACGCAGACTCGAATCAAGACAAACTGGGTCAACATCTCCTCTTATACCAAAGTAAATGCAGAACCAACAGCTTCACCTTGGGAGCGAGGCGTTGGTGGCATTGCCACCTTCCACTGGTGGCTGGGAACGCCACCACAGCACAGAGGGCTTTGGGACCAGACCGAAGGCTCGCTGGACCAGTGCGGCACTTCGAGAGGACCGCTAGAATAATTCAAACACAACCCTCCCCCCACATGTATCCTACCCCCGGGTACCTCATTGCCCTTCTGTAAACAGGATTTGTATTAACCTTCACCGATGGAGATGCACTGAACCACGTAGGACGATCACGCTACAGATGTCACCCACTGCTCTGCCCAGTTCGCTCAGCCTCCCCGCGGCGGGAATTCAGCGCCAGCACTGCCCCACACCTCCGTCACTGCCACTGGAGGGGGACCCAGGTCCCGCTGCCAGCAGCTTTCCACCATCCCCATCACTAAAGGGGACTTAATTACTCGGAAAGCATAAGGTTCATCTTTATTTCCTTCTCGCAATGAAGTCATTCCACCCAGATACAGACTGGCTTCGAATGTTTGATTTTCTCCCTAGAAAGCAGGAGTACATAAACAGCGTTCTCAGGAAGGACGCCACGCTACCAGGCTTTCCCAAATCACCCCGGGGATGGCAGGGGGAGCCCAGAGCTGGCCCACGCCGGGTGGCAGTGCTTCCCCACTCTACACCCACACGTACAATAAAATCCTATTTTATTTCCAGCTTGGCACTCCAGGCAAATAAATTTTTGGGGGCCATCTCTAGCTGGGAATAAAGCAGCATCTTTGTATTTCTTCTGTCTGTATTTGCATTTGGAAACAAAACACAGCTAATTTTTATTATTTTTTTTAGTCTGAAGAGATGCTCCTGTTTCATGGAAACTTAAGGCACTTTCCAAAAGAAGAGGTCTGTACGTACTTTGTCCGTGCCACGCCAGCAATTACACTTGAAGGAAACCAGCAGCCAAATACCACACGGACAGGGCTGGAGGAAGAGCACACGGACAGAAGCCAACATGGAAAGGATGTGCATCCTCCCGCCTCCTCCTCCTCTCCTGCCGTGCCAGGTACAGCCAGCCTCCCCTTGTCAGATAATGGATGCAGTCAGTTAATGGATAAACAATTAACCAGCATGCAAGGATAATTTGCTAAGGACCACAGCAGGGTGCATAACTCAGGATTATTATTTATTTTTATTTTTTTTTTAAGCTAAAGCTGTTTTCACAGCTGGCACAGACAAGTCCCTTGATAAAGCAGAGTCCAAACTCAGCTGGACCTGAGTCAGTCCCAGCAGCAAGAATACACACACCCCCCCCCAGGTGAGATTAGAGCCGGATTATGAACTCGAGAAGGAAAATGTGACTTGCTTACATCTCTGCCAGAAGCCCCACGAACCCAGGAAGCAGCTGAGCATCCCCGGAAATTCTGTAAATTGCTTTATACGGCTCTGCTCGATAAGAGCCTTTTCACCTCTCGGCCAGAGTTTCCATGCGGACGCTGTCTGCGTTCCCATAGGCGAGCGGAGGAATTTGCCCCGGTTAATGTGCAACGGGCTGGGTGCAAGGCTGGGTGCGAACACGTGCCACACGCGGTTTTCCGTGAGTCAGCCCCAAAACAGAAGGGCTGCATCAGGAAGGCCCCGTCTATCCAGCGCCATTCACTGCTCGCCCTAACGATGGGGTAGGGAACGGGCTTATAAAACTTGCTGATATTGTCAGCTTCGGAGGCTGCAATTACGTGAAGGCCAGAGAGAGAACTCAAACCACGCTAGCAAACTGAAGCGGGGTGGAAATAATAGGATGCAATTTATTAGAAACAAGTGCAACATTTCAGTGTTTGGGTTGTCGCCATCCAGGATAGCAATTAGGCAGCAGTTTATTAAAGTTAAAAAAAAAAAAAAGGAAAACCCAAGAAAAAAAAAAGGAAAACCCAAGAAAAAAAAATAAAGAAAGGAAAACCCAAGAAAAAAAAAATAAAGAAAGGAAAACCCAAGAAAAAAAAATAAAGAAAGGAAAACCCAAGAAAAAAAAAATAAAGAAAGGAAAACCCAAGAAAAAAAAAATAAAGAAAGGAAAACCCAAGAAAAAAATTAAAGAAAGGAAAACCCAAGGAAAAAAATAAAGAAAGGAAAACACAAGGAAAAAAAATAAAAAAGACCAGGGGGTTCAGTGGGTGAGGAACCAGCAATCCGAACAGAGGCACAAACAGTGCCAAGATGCACCAAGAGGGCTACTGCGGCAAGCCGAAAAGGACAATGGGGTGCAGAAGTTGGGGAGAGTCAGACAAAAAGCACTTGATCTGTGAGAACACAGTGTCGGGGCTGAGAGAAAGGAGAGACTTGGAGGAAAAACACAACAGCGGTAGTAGACTGCTGTGAGCAGGAGGGACGTGAGAATCACTCCGAATTGCAGGTTTAAAGCAGAGACCAGGGAGAAAACCCCTGTGTGATGGCAAAAGCACAGGACTGCGCGAGGAAGAGGAGGTCTGGAAGGGCAGGCTGCCCTTATGGACCATCCTGGGGCAGGGGAGGAGGATCAGCAGCCCTGGGTCCCCCCCCCGGAGACCCCCAGCACCCAAACCTGCCACCCAGGAGCCGGCACAGCAACCTGAGTATTAACAGAGGAAAGGTGTTGCTCCGGCTTTATCCGGCTCAAAGTCTGCCTGGGCAAAAAGCAGCAGGGAGGAAAAACTAATTAAAAACCCCTCAGCAGTAAAGGAAAACTTTGGAAAGAATGAACAAACAAGCAAAAAGGGAGATGATAAAAAACTGGAAAAAGGAAAAAAAAAATACTAAAAAACCCCACAAACACTGCCGACACCACCTTTGTCCAGCCCAGTTTTCAGATTAATTATTTCCTCTTCCAAGCACAATTTACCCTCCCTGCCTCCCTTTGCCTGGCTGTCCCCACAGCACACAGGCCCCAAACCTCTTGAAATAGTAAAATACATACATTGGAAATACTGACTGCACCAAGAATCGAGGTTTCAACTGCAGGAAAAATGACTATAAAAATATCAAAATTAACCACATTAATCCCTCAGCCCTTGTGAACATATTGCAAACCTCTAGCTCAATCCTGCAACTTTGCAAGCACAGTATCTTTTTTTTTGTTATTTGCCATTTTAGTTGTGCTTTAACCCCAAGTTATTACTTAAGGGATCATATGACAACTTCAGGCTTTGCTAAAGAAACAGAGTTTTTCTACTTGTTGCAAAGGACAACAAAAGCTCAGCTTTAAAGGCATGGAAACTGGAAGGCAGAAAAATGCATATTTTAGTAAATATTCATGAACATTTCTGTCTTTTGAAGACATTCAAGTCCTGATGTGGAAACATGCGCAGCTGGTAATAGCACAGACTACCCAAAATTTGGTCAGCCCAAGTTTATTCTCTTACATGTATAGTGCCAGATCCACAACAAGCTCAAATAATCGCTGCTCCTTAACGAGGTTACGATGCTGACAAGCACCACACGGAGCTATGAAACCAAGAAAACCTTAATTTGGGAAAGAGGGAAGAGAAAATACATCCTGTAAAAACAGGCATTTCCTGCTAATGCCTCCCAGGGTTTGATGCTCTACAGCAACTCCCATCCCCAGGGCGAGAAACGCTGTAATCCCTGAAAATTACCCTCTCTCCAGTTCTCATGACATCTCTCCCAGTACAGTGACCTTCAGGTCAAAGGCTGTGACAAGCGACCTCTGTTCCCATACTTGGCTTTGCCCCGCAGGCGGTGCCGGGACCCACACGAGCCTCCCTGGCTGCACAGAGCCCAGATGGGCTCGGGCTAGAACAGGGCAACGAGATGGCGTCCTTAACAAGAAGAAAAAAAAAAAAAAACCCACAACCAAAAACCAAAACAAAACCCAAATGACTTGAGCCATGAGTTTACTCTCTCCTGCTGCGGCTGCTGCCAGGAGCTGGGTGCCACACAGGCACGGAGAGCCCAGACGAGAAGCCAAGGACATCCCACGCATGATACCCTCAACAGCTATTTGCCCTGCCTGGTGGTGAGGAAGCTTTTCCATGTAAATATTTCCTAATTCATCACGCTTTAAACCTAAAATTAGCTTTGGACCACTCCAGAGAGAAATACCCTTGGCTGACAAGAGCCCTTTTTGAGGAGTTATTTACCAGGCTTGTCACCAGCACCAGATTCACACCCGGGCACATCTCCCTTCTACAGTCCTCGGCAGGCATCAGACCTCCACCGAGGAGCCGGGAAATGTCCCCCCAGCTTGGGGTCCCCACCAGCACCTGCAAAGAGGGTCCTGTTCTTTCAGCCCAGGAAAACCACATACCCGTACGAAGCAAAAAAGCCACATGCTGATTTTATTTTTCAGCATCCCCTCCCACACTAATTGAAATCCAAGGGCTCTTGTAGATGGTAGGTAGCACGTTACATTCCTTAAGTGTGACATTAAAAGACAGGGGGGTTCAAAAAAAGCTCAGCAATAACTTAACCCTGCTCCTACATTCAGTACGTGGAAGCTCTTCAGCCAGATGAGCAAGTGGCCAGCACGGCACGGGGAGACGCCTCCTACAAATCTGCCCTTCTGGATGCTCATACTACAGGGACAGCGCAAGAGGATCAGGGCTTATTTTCTAAAAACACACAAAACAACCCCCGAGTAAGAACCAAAGCATTGCTCCCATCCTGGAAAGATCTGGAGAAGAACTCAAATATGAATCCAAATCAACAATAAACATCGTGTTCAGACATGCTCCTGACCTAAATTTCTTATCTTTGGCCCAGTCCTGATAAACCCGAAATATTTTAAAACACTGTTGCCAAAACAATTATTCTCACAAAGTTCCCACGTTTAATACTAATAGGTCTAAAAGCAGGAACCAATTAGTGCTTTGCACTTTAATGACCGCCACACTCGGTTCTGCTTTACTGATTCCCACAGTCCTTTCCACGTGTGGCTTATGGGGCCGAGCCACCGGCCTGCCCGGAGGGACAGCTCCGCCATGGCACTCCCCACGGCCTGTCCGCAACAGGAGACGAGATGCTTCAAGGCCGGGATTGCCTGGAAATAACAGGGAAACCTATGGAGGTCCCCGTTGTGCCATCCATACTGGGGCAGAGCCCCGTCTGCCCCCACACGGGGTCCTGCAGCATCTGTCCCTCAGGGTTTGTCCCAAAGAAGAGGCTGGTCAAGGGAAAGGATGAGGCATGGCACTGGTCATGGCGGCGGGCAGAACCGTCTTTACATGGTGACTAACCCGTGGCTGTAGTCAGAAAACCCCTCTGCGCTGCCTTCCTCCCCACACCCAGGACAGGCCTAAGCGTCAGGCCCTTCCCAAGGACTCATTCTATTTGTGTTATGGAACAGTGACACAAAGAAGAACAGCACACACAAACGTCCCCCAATGAGCAGGGCCCGCTGATCTCACACCAATGTGCTAGTGGTTCCAGCTCCTGCTCCCCCTCTCCCCAGCCGGCAGCACACCCGGGGCACAGCCCTGCTCCTTGGGAAGCCCATCATTAGGTATTTAACAGTAATTAACGTCAGCCCTTCACGTATGTATTCATCACCGTGTTTTGGATTCCTTGGGCGCGGATGAGAGTGTTTAAGTACAGCACTTGCACCTTGTGCTGGGCATCCTCCAGGGAGCTGTGCCCAACCCCAGGAACACCACGAAACCTTTCATATGGTCACAGCACACACTCTGCACCCCTAAACTCAGGAGCACTAAGCACAACACCCTTGAAAGCCAGGACAGGGGATGCCCAGAGCCTCCAGCCCCTGGTTATCTACCCCCAGAGACACGCCAGCGCTGTAGCTGCAGGGAATCATAGAATGGATAGAGTTTGAAGCGACCTTGAAGATCATCTCCTTCCAACCCCCTTGCCCTGGGCAGGGACACCTCCCACCAGCCTAGGTTGCTCCCAGCCCTGTCCACTCCCCTCTTTCAGTTTAAAACTGTTATCCCTTGCCCTATCACTCCACTCCCTGATCAAGAGTCCATCCTCATCATTCCTGTAGCCCCTTTAGATACTGGAAGGGGCTATAAGGTCTCCCCAGAGCCTTCTCTTCTCCAGGCTGAAGAACCCCAACTCTCAGCCCATCTTCACAGGATAGGGGCTCCAGCCCTCTGATCGTCTTTGTGGCGTCCTCTGGATCTGCTCCAACAGGTCCACATCTTTCCTGTGCTGAGGGCTCCAGAGCTAGATACAGCACTCCACATGGGGTCTCCCCAGAGCAGAGGGGCATAATCCCCTCCCTCGCCCTGCCAGCCATGCTACTGGGGATGCAGCCCAGGATGCCATCGGCTTTTTGGGCTGTCAGCACACATTGCTGGGTCATGTTAGCTTCTCATCAACCAACATCCCCAAGTCCTTCTCCTCAGGGCTGCTCTCGATCCATTCTCTGCCCAGCCTGGATTTGTGCTGGGGATTCCCCTGACCCAGGTGCAGGGCCTTGCATCTGACCTTGTTGAACCTCATGAGGCTTGCCCAGTACCACCTCTCAAGCCTGTCAAGGTCTCTCTGGATGGCTAAGGGAAGCGGTTGACACCACCTTGGATATCAGCACCATCTCAGCATCCCCAAACCCCACCCCAGAGGGTAGCAAAGGTTGTCCTGAGCTGAGGGAAATGAAGGGCTGGAAAAAGTACCTGCTTCAGAGCACAAACAGTAGGAACATCAAAGGATGCAGCACTTCAGAGGGCTGGCAAGCACACAGGGCTTGGCCATAAAAGCTTTATATAAAATCCTAAAACTGGGAATCTTGCCAGGGCGATAACGTAATGCAAAGGACTCTTGGAGTAACCATCTCCACAACAATCAGAGGTGACAAAGACCACCGCAGTGCTGGCAGGATGGTAAGCGCTGCTGCTCTTATATATAGTTGAACACGTCATACAAATACAGGACATATTTTCATGATCTAAACGTATAGACGTCTACGCAGCTGATGTCCTATACATCACTCAACGCTATTCTGGTACCTCCTGGTGCCACAGCTGCTCCAGCAACCACCACCTGCCAAGCTGCATTTCTGCGGGGAATTTCAGAGAGGGATTTGGGTGACTGCAAGAGGATGCCCCAGCCATCGCTCCCACCGGCGGCTGCTCCATATCAAGGGCACAGGTACGTAGGAAGACATCATCATCCTCACTCCAGCTGCAAACCTGCTGCTTAGTGCCAAGTTTCCACGAAGTAGGAACATGATTTTTTTTCTCCTCCTGCTGTTACAGACCACAAGCAAGAAGCACGTGAAGGTGCTGACTTCTTGTTGACCCTTTATATGACTTGCTCAAAGAAATGAGACATTTCTGTGGGTATCACAGCAACAAAGAGTTGCAGAGTGAGATCATATATTTTTAATAATAGTTTATCGCTTTAATAAAATGCTGTTTCTGTTGTCTTGATTCTTTTTTTTTTTGTTTTCTTAATGGATTTCATCAAATAGTTTTCATTGGGAAAACAAATAATTAAGGTGGCACCACCACGCAGGACTGAGCTCTCCCATTCGAGCTGCAGCCAAGCTCAGCTCCCTCCCCTGCCTGAGTGCTTCAAGGCACAGGGTCACCTCCCAGGGTGGCTTTCTGGGGGCTCTACCACCTTCAAGGCCCAACCACTGCAGGGTGACCACCACCTAGGTTTTGTTGCTGCTTTTGTCCCTCCTACAGAAAGCCCCCCCAAGTGGCTGGGACCCACGTGCAGTCCCGATGGTCATTGCATGTCCCCCCACCCCGGGCAGCCCCCCGGTCCATGGAGGTACTGTCCCATGCCGAGTCTTCCTGGTGGCGTGAAGTAACTCTGTCACCACACACGCTGAACATTGACCTCTGCAAAGCTGTTTGCTCACTGCACACACAGTGTCAGGGACGTGCTTTGGTAAAGCCAAAGCACAGGAGGAACGTCACGTTCGTGGGAGCGTGGCACCTTGAGGACACCATGCACCTCCAGCCATCCCAGCAAGGGTATGTCACAGCTCCTTGCTGCCTCCCCACCCCAAATGGGACCCAGCATCACCCTGAGAGCACTGTCGCCCACTGTCCCTGCCCAGGGCAGGAACAGGCTGGAGCCACTGGTACAAAGTCCCATGACATGGTGCAGCCACTCTCAGTGCCCTGAAATGCTCCCATGCCCCTGCCTGCAATCCTGGATTTAGCACCTTTCCAAACTGAAGCTCCCTAATGATTATTTTTTTTTTTTAAAGCAATGCTTTTAAAGCCACTTCATGCATTCTGGCTAATAAACTCCACAAGAATTGGATGTCTCCATCCTTGGCCGACTTCCATTCTTCAGTCCACCAAAAAGCTACAGCGGTCAACGGTCTGGGCTCCCACCGTCGAGCTGGGACACCCAGCAACACGTGCCCGTCGCACCCAAAGAGCCAGCAACAACACGTGCCAGAGAAGACATCAGGCACATGCGTGTCTGCTACTGTCTGCATTTCCAAAAGGAGCTGCTCATCCTCATCCACGGCCAACAGCAAGCACTGACACGGGGAAACACCAACCCTCGGCCTCCCCTTCACACCCAGAGATCTCCTACCAGTTTAAGAACAGCTTCATCTGAGGTTCTAGGATAATATTAAGGGCCCCCAAGAAACGTGTTTTCCTTCTCCCTGGCCAGCTAAAATAAATATGTAAGAACTTCTAGTTTACAAGAAGAAAACGGTTGGCTTGGGGAAGTCCCAGAGGAAATTGGAAGAGAAGCTGTGAGCTGAGCTCAGAGGGCAAAAGTGGCATTGTCCCCAAGACTTTACAGAGGGCTTCAGGTGGCTTTGCAAACCAGCCTCTCCCAAGGAGACCTTCCATGGCATCTCCATACGCCCTTCCATGGGATCATGACAGCAGTCAGGACACAGGTACTCGAGTTACCGAAAGTTAATTTTTCTATACCTTGAAGTGTTTGATTTATTATCAGAATTAAGGATAAGCAAGTAATTAGAGAAGTGTGGTTCTGATTTAATGAGTAGCTCTGAAACAAGGTTTCAGATCGGCACCTGCTGAACTAAGATCAAACCCAGGCAAATTCAATGGAAAATCGCTCATTACAAAGAAGTAACTTGCAGCAACAGAATAGCTCCTCTATGTTTCTTGCTTAAATATAACTAAACACCTGCAAATTTATGCAAAATAGCTCATTTACACACATCGACAATACTGACAGCTTCCTTAAAACAAAATAGATGCCTTGTATATATATATTTTTTTTTCCTTCCTTCACAGAGGAGGGGGAAAAAAAAAAGCCTCCATCAAGCCAGTATGGGAGCACACTGGTGGCAGGCAGTGAAAGATGATGCTCGTGTCTGAACTCAAACGGAGCCTCAGCCACCTCTTCCTTCCTCTCCCCCTTACCCACATTCCCAGACCTCCAGCCCCTTACAAGCAAGGCGGGTGTCTGGACAAGCCAGAGATGCCCTGCAGCTTTTTCATTTAGTAAAAACTCCTGTACGGTATTTTTCTACACTTTCCTAGAGGAAATCAGAGCATTGAGGTTATGGCTTACAAGCTTAACCCTCCAGACCTCAGCACAAGATGGGCAGCTGCACTCCATGAGCCAAAAATTAAACATTATTTTTCCCCTCAGCTGCCGTGACCTTCTGGAGCAGAGCTGCTCAGAAAGGTGTCTGCAGGCAGTTTTCTACATCTACAAAAAAGCTGTTTGGCAGGAAGAAAAGCTATGGCTTTGGGAGAAGAAAAAAAACCCACCCTGAATGGGCTCAGACAGCAGTTCCCGTCTCGCCGGCTCTTTCTCCCAGTGAACAAAATGGCTCGTTTGCCATAATTGCTGCCAAAACTCAGCAGGATCAGGTCTAACCGCAGAAATTTCAAAGCCACCGTGAGTCATCTACTATTCCTTCTTGGTAAGGCTTAACGCTGGGTGGGACCCTTGCAAAAAAAAAAAAAAAAAATTGATTTGCTGGAAACCTCTGTCATGGAAAAATACACTTTAGAACATCTCACTGGGACTACATAAATAGACGTTTAGAGAAAGAGAAATGAGAGACCAAAGCATTTCTTTCTGAAAGGACTCTACGATACACTGCCTGCTCTCCAAATCGTTTCAGCAGCCCTTTAGCTGCAACAGAGGGGACAGCTGAGCTTCCCAGGGGACCCCAGCACCCACAGGGGCTCCTCACCGCACCCGAGAAAACACCAAACACGGCAGATTCGCCTTCTTCACGCGGAAACACCAACTGTGCCATGGAACCGCATCTTACTTCAACAAAAAGAGAAAATGCAGGGCCGAAATACCCACTTGTTTTATCTCGTGTGTCATATTCAAAGTTTGTTGAGAGAGAGAGAAAACTTTTATTTTTTTAGTTAAAAACCCCAAAACTCTAGGTTGCCTTTAGCCAAGTAGTGGGGCACAGTTACGAGGTCCTGCCACAGCCACAACCGCCCAGGCTACTGAAAAGCGTGGGAAATGTGCAATTAATTACTCTTGCTGGTTTACTTTTACCCCTGGGAAACCCCGGAGGCTGCGGGCAGGAGTCAGTCGGCCGACGGTGAGGGACGCCCATGCTGCGAGGTGCACCTCATCCGAGAGCCATGCAGCGTGTGTTCACGAGGGGGCTGCGCTCTGGGTGGGGAAATAAAGACCCAGAGTGGGGGGAAGAACAAGAAATGAGGATTTCTGATTTTAAATAAATAAATAAATAAATCCTCCCAAAAGTCTAGCTGGTAAAATGGGTGAAGCTTCTGGGAAGCGGCTCAGTGATGTGTCGGTGGCACAGAGGAG
>NW_009648255.1:6492308-6492600 GCF_000708025.1 Charadrius vociferus
TGGGTGGAAGTACAAGAAATAAGGATTTCTGACTTTAAATAAATAAATAAAAAAATCCTCCCAAAAGTCTAGCTGGTAAAATGGGTGAAGCTTCTGGGAAGCGGCTCAGTGATGTGTCGGTGGCACAGAGGAGCCTCGGGGATACACCACCGGCGGGACCCTGGTGGGAGGAGAACTGAGAAGCAAGTTTCCACACGGCAAGACAACCAGAAACACCAACCAGCCATGAATCACCCGCTGGGACAGAGGCCATCAGAGCGCTGCTCTGTGCAACACTGTCCACTGCCTTTTT
>NW_009648255.1:6492630-6494357 GCF_000708025.1 Charadrius vociferus
AAGAGCGGTCCCTCGCTGCCCAGACCACCTTCCCTGGCCGTGGGGAGGGAGCTGCAAACAGTGCCCAGGGATACCCCCACCAGCCCTGGGGAGCACCAGGTGTTTATCTGCAGGTTTATCTTATTTCACCAAAAAAGGGAAAAAAAACCCAAAACCTTCATGTGATGGATGCAGACAGGAGGGCTCGCCGCACTGGCGGAAATAAAAATCTAAGGCAGGAATGAGGCCCCCTTCGCAGCTTGACCTGAACAATGCTATCAAGGAAATTACAGTTTAATTCTTCTTCCACCAACAGAGGTGTAAACCGGAAAAATAACTCTCAGTGCCATGAATATTCTGAATAGTTGCTGCTGCCAGTATAGCCTAAACAGGACTCCACACCTAGGGAAAAGGATTTTTTTTTTTTTTTTTTTTTTGGAGTGAATCTACAAACAGCGATGAGTTTTTCCATCCCCTCCAGCTCTCCGCTCTGCACCCCCTCTCTCGGAGGCTTCCCACACCCCACCCCAGCTTGCCCAGGGTGGGATGCACCATCTCTTCTGCAAAACACCCACCCACGTTGCCTTTTTATTACAGCCTTTCTCCCCAGTTAGCCAGTTCCTTGGGGCAGAGGACCATTTCTTACTTTATCTATGCTTTCTCTGCCAGAAAAAAGGGATTGAGGAGGAACAGACGACGTTATTAGACTCAGATGTAACCACTGCAAACTGTCTACTTTGCTGTGAGATCCTACTAGAGGTGAAGCGCAATTTTATTCGCTGGAGCTCGATAATGGTCATTGCCACGTTCCCAGAAAGTTTTAAGGGAAAATGGTTGCAGAAAGGCGACCAACCAAAGAGCACAGAGGTGCGAACGCTGCGTGGAGCCGCCACCAGCTTCGGTGCCGACTCATTGCGGACAAGTGCCAAGGAGATGCAGCCGGGTTCATTCCCACCCAGCCCTACTCTCGGACACACTTTCCCGGCAACAAAGCAAGCACATTAGCCCGATAACCACCTCGAGATAGCGGTCTTATCTCGGTATTAAAATCCTGCATGCCTTTTTGGCAATAAAACCTGACCACATGCTGCGCTGTCACCCTGCCCGCTGTGCCGGCACGCCACGCTCGCTGCCGGAGCAGCAGTAGGTCCTTCTGGTAGTTGCTCCATCCCTCTGCCTGACCCCTTTTTAGCAAGTTTTCCCCTCAACCAGCCTCTATTTAGACTCGTGCGAGCCGGGGCTGTTTTTAAATTACAACTTTTTATTCTCTGAGGCGAAACTCACCTCCCTGCCAGGGTGCATGGCTCCATCTCCTCCCCTGGTGAGGAGGTGGCACGTGCCGGGGTGATGCCTGGCACCGTCCCAGCTCCTTTTGGGGTCCCGGCTCTCCAGCAGAGGAGCAGCAGCCCATTAAGACACCTCCCACTATTATTGCATGGAAACAGAAAACTCGGAATCCTGAAGACACAAATATATATATATATATATATATAAAAATTCATGCTTTGCATATCCACACGTTTCCCTCCTGTTTGCTCCTCCCAGGCAGAGGAGCCGGCATAAGGGTGCATGTCCCCTGCCCCAAGGACCACATCTGCCTCCTGCCACCCTGGACACCTCGTGCCAAGAAGGTGGGGGAGCAGCAAGGCAAACATTTTAGAAAGTAAAAGTTGGCAAGCAGAGCTTTTTCCACCACCCCCCCCCCAACCCCTCCACCCCCCCCTGCTTCCCAGGGTGTCTGCACAGGT
>NW_009648255.1:6501269-6502815 GCF_000708025.1 Charadrius vociferus
TTTTTTTTTTTTTTTTTTTTTTTTGGAGTGAATCTACAAACAGCGATGAGTTTTTCCATCCCCTCCAGCTCTCCGCTCTGCACCCCCTCTCTCGGAGGCTTCCCACACCCCACCCCAGCTTGCCCAGGGTGGGATGCACCATCTCTTCTGCAAAACACCCACCCACGTTGCCTTTTTATTACAGCTTTTCTCCCCAGTTAGCCAGTTCCTTGGGGCAGAGGACCATTTCTTACTTTATCTATGCTTTCTCTGCCAGAAAAAAGGGATTGAGGAGGAACAGACAACGTTATTAGACTCAGATGTAACCACTGCAAACTGTCTACTTTGCTGTGAGATCCTACTAGAGGTGAAGCGCAATTTTATTCGCTGGAGCTCGATAATGGTCATTGCCACGTTCCCAGAAAGTTTTAAGGGAAAATGGTTGCAGAAAGGCGACCAACCAAAGAGCACAGAGGTGCGAACGCTGCGTGGAGCCGCCACCAGCTTCGGTGCCGACTCATTGCGGACAAGTGCCAAGGAGATGCAGCCGGGTTCATTCCCACCCAGCCCTACTCTCGGACACACTTTCCCGGCAACAAAGCAAGCACATTAGCCCGATAACCACCTCGAGATAGCGGTCTTATCTCGGTATTAAAATCCTGCATGCCTTTTTGGCAATAAAACCTGACCACATGCTGCGCTGTCACCCTGCCCGCTGTGCCGGCACGCCACGCTCGCTGCCGGAGCAGCAGTAGGTCCTTCTGGTAGTTGCTCCATCCCTCTGCCTGACCCCTTTTTAGCAAGTTTTCCCCTCAACCAGCCTCTATTTAGACTCGTGCGAGCCGGGGCTGTTTTTAAATTACAACTTTTTATTCTCTGAGGCGAAACTCACCTCCCTGCCAGGGTGCATGGCTCCATCTCCTCCCCTGGTGAGGAGGTGGCACGTGCCGGGGTGATGCCTGGCACCGTCCCAGCTCCTTTTGGGGTCCCGGCTCTCCAGCATGGGAGCAGCAGCCACCAGACGGCTTCTCCCCCCATCCCCGCACCAGCAGATGGGTGCCCAGGGGATGTGGGGAGAGGTGTGTGTTTGTGTGGGGGGAACGTGTCTGACAGATACCAGCCCCGCTCCCGCTTCGTTACGTAAACCCCCAGGTTTTGGTGTTTATCGGCCTGAAGGATGTAGAAAGCACCAAATGCCACCGCAGCGCGTGGGCACAAGGAGCGAGGGATGTGCGAAGCGCTCAGGGCAGTGGCGATGGCACGTGATGCTGACCCCGGCCATTAGATACCTCCCACTATTATTGCATGGAAACAGAAAACTCGGAATCCTGAAGACACAAATATATATATATATATATTAGATATAAAAATAAAATAAAAAAAAATAATATATATGTAGCTCAGCAGGGCCGAGGACTGGCCCCACACATCCCACTGCAAAGAAGCCAGGCTACGTGCCAGCTGCTCACACATCCCACACCTCACAGTGCAGAAAAGGCATGGCAAGCAGCACCTGAATAAGGACCAGAAAACCCTTCTTTTTTGGACAAAAAAAAAAAAAAAAAAA
>NW_009648255.1:6502903-6505618 GCF_000708025.1 Charadrius vociferus
CTCCCGGTCCCTGCAGGAGAGTTTCCAGGGTACAGGGCACGTGAGAGCAAGTTAAAAAAAAAAACATCATCAATTGTCAGCCAGACAATAGGAGGAAAAGGCATGAAATGTTTGCTCTCGCCCTCCTCAGCAAAGACCAGGTGCTTACTGACATTACACACTGCAGAAACCAAACACCCAGGGAAAAAAAAAAATAATCAAATTGTTTCCTCAGCTCTGTTATACAGAGATTTAGGGCCAACTGTACAACCCTCCTTCCCACTCAAACTTTTTTTAATTATTATTTTTTAAATGACTTGCTACAAAATAGCTGTTTCAGTGCAAAATTAAGGAAAATTAAGGAAATTAAGGTTTGCAACGAGGGCAACAGGAGAAGGGAGCCTCTTACAGCAGAGCATGAGGGCTTGCTGCAGTGCTCCGGGGCTTCGGGTATTTCAGAGACTTTGGTACGTTCTTTAGGTAGAGTTAGAGAAGATAGATCTAGAAGCCTGTTTGAACATTAATAACTGCTATCTTCTTTATGATTTCATTTCCAGGGAATGAAATTTGTGGCAACACCGGCAGCAAGCGCATTCCCTCGACGTTTCTCTCCCTGAAGATTTGCTGACTTGCTTTAAATCAATTACCAGGAAAGGAATAACTGTGAAAACCCGAGTTCAGTTCACAACTAACAGACAGAGGAGACACAACTGCCCTTCTTTGCATGGTTTATCAAGGAAGAGATTTCTCAAATCACGGCTTGAGAGCAGACTCACTGCAAACATGGGATCTCTCCTTCGCTGCAGACACACCTGCAGTCTAAAGAGCACTTTATAAATTACAGGGGATAACAATGTCAAGTTGACACAAGCCTTTACACTTTGCTACCAGTAAGCAAAGTAGTAAAAATTTCTAGGTGAGGCACAGCATTTCAGCCCGCTTCATGAAAGAATGATTTCACCAGCAAAGATTACCTACCTAGCACTTACAATTTTTTTTTTATATATATATACACACACACACATATATATATATGTAAAACAGTATCTTCAGCAGTTTAAAGATGCTGCAATTCTGATCCCAGGAAACTCCTCCTCAGCTGCAAGAGCTCAGGAGACACCTGCCAGCAACAGCAGCATTATTTGTGGCAGGAGGTCAAGCCTCTCAAAATAAAAAGAGCATTGCGGCCCTCAGGAGAAGTCACTATATTAAGTCTTTTCCAGTCAGACCAGAGCCTCAACAGTAATTTTCAATAATCCTGAAAAGAAGGATGTTATGTATCTGAACAAAATCAAGTGTGCAAATGGATATTTAATCAAGACCCTTTGATCTTCTCTAAGTAGGAAAGTTAAATCTTGGGGAAAAAAAAAAAAAAGAAATTAAACAGATGTACCTCTCAAACTTCCATTTAATTGGCTGAACCACAGCCTACAGGAATCTCTGTAAATTTTAACAGGTCCTTTCAGAGGGATCTGGGTTTTTCACCTGTTTTGATAAACCTCAACCCTCTCCCCCAAGAAGCTCTGAAAAAACCTGATTTTACAGCTTTGGTGGTATCACACAGCAAAAGGATAGAAGGAAGGGCCCCTTTCGGCCGCAGGCGAGCGCAGGGCAGTTGCACAAGGGGGGCTGGTGGCCGCCATCCCACACCAGTGCTCAGCACCCACCCCCTGAGCAGGGACCAGTGTCCCCAGCATCCCTGGGGGCAGTGCTCAGCATCATGCGGTAACACTTACCCCAAAGGAAGGGGCTCTCTGGATATTCATAGTAAATAGAGCGCAGGC
Source organism: Charadrius vociferus (assembly GCF_000708025.1). Classification (NCBI taxonomy): domain Eukaryota; kingdom Metazoa; phylum Chordata; class Aves; order Charadriiformes; family Charadriidae; genus Charadrius; species Charadrius vociferus. The sequence goes on from NW_009648255.1 coordinate 6,504,667, forward strand.
TGCCGACGAGCCGAAAAGGAGGGGTAGCCCAGGGCTCGAGGGCTTACACTCAGAGTTTCCCAACTTCTGGCAAAGCCCGGCAGGATTTGGCCGCGAGACTCAAGCCACAGAGCTAACACTCCCCCGAGCATCACGAGAAGAGGCGGTCAGAAATTTATGTTCCTCGGTTACCTGCGAGCCTCCGGCATGAGCTCACGCTATCAAATGCCAGAGACAGCACGGGAAGGGAAACGCAAATTCTTGAGCGATTAAAGACACTTGAAACAGAGTTTCCACCCCCCCACCCTGAGCTGCAAACACAGGCAGCTACGAAACACAATGCCGTTCACAAACAAGAGAGCGTTTGTCCCAGCGGCCATGGACGCACCAGCCTCGCCGTGACATCCCCTTCCTTACGATCTCTACACCAACGTCAAACCACCAGAGCTTCACTCACCCCGTTCCATTCGCACCCTCTGCCCCCCAAACAGCCACGTAACTCTACCGACCTCACAGGCATCAGGACAGATTTACTTAAGAGAGGGATGTGGAGACCACGTAGACCTGGACACATAATAGACATTGTCCTGCTGTGTACAGAGAGCCCATGTCAGCCCCAACCGCGCAGGCAAAAACGCTCCTAAAGTCAACAGAGCTGCACCGGCTCAAATCCCTGCCCACACCAGACCGGAGGCATTTTGGGGGGCTTAGGATTTCCAAAGAGCAGCCTCCGGTACCAACCAAGAGCATCGCGTCCAATAACGACAAACCAGCGAGAGGCAGAAAGGGTTTTTCATCACAAGAAACGGAGCCGGCAGCCCGGAGAGAACGGCCGGTGTCCCCCACGTCCCGAAAAGGGCGGCTGCTAAAAGGGACCCAGTTTCACCAGTTTTGGAGAAAACCAGCCAAACCACGTCGCAGAAACACCGAAGTTCACAGCAAACGTAGAGCCATCATCTCCGAATTCCTCCAT
>NW_009648255.1:6505771-6505972 GCF_000708025.1 Charadrius vociferus
ACCCAAACCAGTAAATCATCCCCAGTACATCCAGCCGGGCTGACAAACACCTCCCGTCGGCAAAGTTTGCTGCCCAGCCCCAGCGAAGAGCCCAAACCGGGAATTAACCTGAAAATAAGAGCCCTGTGCTTTAACTAACAGCCTTTTTCTCCCACCACCCCCCCAAAAAAAACCATCCCAAAACCACCCCAAAACCCAGCC
>NW_009648255.1:6506665-6514395 GCF_000708025.1 Charadrius vociferus
ATTATTATTATTATTATTATTATTATTATTATTATTATTATTATTATTATTATTATTATTTCAACTTCCCAGCCCTGCAAGTACAGGGGCTCCGAGTGATCCGCTGCGCTCTCATGCAAACGCAGCTTTCCCAGGGAGCACAATTTTTCCCCTTTTGTACTCTACCCGCAGAAGCCCGATGGCATCAGCGGGGAGAAGTCAGTTTTCCCCTACTGCTGCCAAGAAATTACATTTTGGTGAGGGGAACAAATGAAAAAAAAAAAAAAAAAAAACCAGTGCAAATTAACAATGAATTAAGTACACGTGCAATGTTATTTTTAGCGTTCGACAACCTAATAATTATGGTCACATATTGTTTGTATCTGAGCAGCGCTTGTCTGCATTTTTCACGTTACTTCCCATACACCCTTTTTAATATGCAAAGAAGCAGATTTTTTAGCGAGAGGGAGAGAGAATATTTTGTGCTTATAGAAGCACTGAACTGACAAGCGAAGAAGCAGAAATCCTCCATACGTTAAAGAGCGATAACGCAGTCTCGCATACCGGCGGGCTGGTAAAATGCCTGAAACCTGTCTGCAGTGCCACAGCTGTACAGGGGACGCCTTGGTGACATTTTCCAGGGAATTCAGTGTTCCCGCTTCTGTCTCTAGAGCAAGATTTCAATATGGTTGTTTGGTTTTTTTCCTTCAAGGATTTAAAAAAAAAAAAATAGTGAGGAACTGAAATGCGGTCCTCAAATCTATATGACATAAATAACCCAACTTTGGTCACCGAGACAGACTCTACCCCTGCTCTGGCAGTGCAATACTGAAGCATCTCCACGTTCTCCACCAGAACAGTACCTGCTTTGTTTATCAGCACACCTGCAGCCCATTGGCTCAGCTGGTTTACACTGGGTTTACTATGACTTGGCTTGCCAATGGCTTAAACCGGCACGAGTGATGTGCTTCGTGTTTAAAATCAAACTGGGCGATCTAAGGTGGGTTCCCGGTAGCGTTGCAACACGGCTTCCTTCAGCTCAGGGTGTTGAGCTGGAACACTGCTCCACTCAGCATCCGTGGAGAGCTGTGAGTCAGGGTGGCTCACCAGTGCCGTCTGCGTTGAGCAAGGAAAAAAAGACAGCACAGACATTTCTAACGCTCAGTGTCATGAGAGAACAAAGCAACGGGGAAAAGCAGGGTGGAGCTCCGCGGCAAAGAACAGGGGCAACGGGAAATACGGAAAGTCACCCTGTATCACTGGCATCACCTTTCCACCCCAAAGAACGGGCAAAGCCATGCTCGAGATGGACACATTACGCCCACGCTGCAGAGAGGTTTCATGCTAACACCAGCATATGGGGTGGGAACTGGTGGACAGGCGGCACGAGGGGCATCCTTCGGGGCACCCATCTGCCCGAGATGCCCCATGTCTGCTGTCCTCTCCAGCCCCACCTCTGCTAAGCCCACAGCTTCCTCGCGCAGGAGGCCATCAGGGGACCTCCGCTGTCTCCCATCTCGGCACACCTCTCCACGCACGTTGGTGCAGAGAGGGGACATCTCAGACACGGAGAAGAACGTCTGTCCCTGCAGAAAACCTCCTGCCCACCCGCCCAGCGCTCATTTCGGCGCTCATCACTCATGCAACTGTCTGGCTGAATTCTGGGAAATCTTTACAAATCCCTAAACCTTAGCTCAGTGAATGCATATTTAATTTCTCTGCTGCTAGGTTTATTTTGGCAGCCGCTGTGAGCAGGGCTAGGCCAGCAGCAGCAGAAAGCAGACATGCTCAAAGAGCATTTTGGCCTCCATATAGCACAATTCCCCTCTCCTGAGCACCACAACAGAGCAGGTTCTCCACCCACCGTTATCGTCTCTTCCAGGAGAAATGCCATTGGGCCTGTGTCCATTAGTGATCTGCGACACTTCCCATAACTTTCCTTGTCCCAGAAGTGATTCATAAAGTGGATACTTGGCACATACCTTCAGAAATATCTCGAGCTCTGAAGAAACACAATATTGTCTGTCGAGGTTTCTTTGGTGCTCTGTTCCCACCTGCTTTGGGATCTTCAGAAACTTCCACACATCCCTCAGAGGACACTTACAGCTGACACAGGGGGTGGGACGTTTTCTTGTTTAACACGGGATGCTGGTGCAAGGAGCGCACTGTGTGGCGGTCACACAGGGTGCGGTGCCACTGCAGTCTGTAAAACCAAGGTGCAAATCATAGCATGACAGCATAGTTTGGGCTGGAAGGGACCTTTAAAGGCCATCTAGTCCAATCTCCCCTGCATTAAGCAGGGACACCTCCCACCAGCCCAGGTTGCTCCAAGCCCCGTCCAACCTGGCCTTGAACACCTCCAGGGATGGGACAGCCACAGCTTCTCGGGGCAGCCAGGGCCGGGGCTCACCACCCTCATTTTTGTGGCCTCCTCTGGACCCGCTCCAACAGGTCCATGTCCTTCTTATGTTGGGGGCCTCCAGAGCTGGATGCAGTACTCCAGGTGGGGTCTCACGAGAGTGGAGTAGAGGGGCAGAATCCCCTCCCTTGACCTGCTGACCACGCTGCTTTTGATGCAGCCCAGGATGCGATTGGCTTTCTGGGTTGCGGGCGCATGTTGTCAGCTCATGTCCAGCATTTCATCCACTAGTACCCCCAATTCCTTCATCCCCCAGCCTCTATTGATACGAGGGGTTGCCCCGACCCAGGTGCAGGACCCTGCACTTGGCCTTATTAAACCTCATGAGGTTCACATGGACCCATTTCTCAAGCCTGTTCAGGTCCTGGACCTGGCTCTGGGTTGCATCCTGTCCCTCAGACATGTCAACTGCACCACTCAGCTTGGTGTCACCTGCAAACTTACTGAGGGTGCAGTTGATCCCACTGTCTATGTCACTGATGAAGATCTTGAACAGTACTGGTCCCAGTAGAGACCCCTGAGGGACACCACTTGTTACCAATCTCCATCTGGACATTGAGCCATTGACCACTACCCTCTGGATGTGACCATCCAACTAGTTAGGAATCTTTTTTTAAATTTTATTTAGTTGCACTTCATTTATGTTTTTTCTCCTCTTTGAAATTTTTAATTGTCATACCTAACAAACTGGCCAAAACTGAGGATACATGAGGCACATAGAGGCACACCAAACCCAATCCAACAGCGGAAAGATAACCCAGGAAAAGAAAAAGGGATTCTTTCTTTTAAAAATAAGGACTTCGTCCTCAATCTTGGTCACCTGCACCCTGTCCCCAGCCTCTGCTGAAGCCGTACCACCTGCAGAGCACCAGGGCTGCGAGGGGTGGTGGATCTACCACTCCTCCGCCAGGTTCTCAATTGGTCATTCACTTGCCACATACCACATTGACCCTGCAGCTCTTTAGGACAACGGGGCTGTTGTACCCTGTACACCAGAGTGTCACCTCACTAGGAACAGGAAATGTATTTCGCTGTAGCCGTTTCAGAGCGGTCCAAGAGAAGGAGCCCGAATGCGCTCCCATGAGGTGCACAGAGGGACGGGACAGAACGGTCCTCAGCTCCAACTGCCGAGACCGCCTCGACACCCACAGCGGGGGGATGGAGCCCCATGGACGTGTGCACCAGACATCCTGGGAAAACCCCATGGGGTCCACACCGGGGCAGCCACTGGTGATGCTGCCAAGGATGGAGAAGCCCAGAGACCACTTAATGGGGGGACCAACTGGCATTAAGCCACATACATGCAAAAAAAAAAGTGATTTTTATTGTTTTGTCCCAGTATTCCAAAAGGAAGGCGGGGGGGTAGTGTTTGCGGAAATCACATTGTCAAGTACTTTTTTTTTTTTTTTTCCTTCCCCCTTCAAGGACCGCAATTGTCCTCCTAACTTTAGAGGAAAAGGCAGGGGAGGAAGTTTTGATGACAAGCACTTAAATATGACGGCTTGACTCAGCCACGGTGCCTCCTGGGAGTTGTAGTCATATCTTCTCCCACCCAGATGGCTTTTTCTGGCGCAGCTCCGCAGCACGGTGACGCTCCCCATGACACAGCAGCAGCCCCATCCCTGCACAGCCAGGGGACAGGGGGACCCGTGGCCTTTAGTGGCTACGAGACAGCCCGGGGGCTGCTCAGGATCCAAACCTTATCGGATTTGGCCAGAAGATTTCAGTTTTCTTTCACGCTCTCCCCCTCTTGCAGAATTCCCATGGAAACAAAAACAAAGCTCTCGCTGTTTGGGTTTGGTTGGGTTTGGTTTTTGTTTTTTTTTCATCCTCTCAGGCAGGGTGTGTGTGTGTGAATTAAGTTGGTAAATGAAAAGCTAAAAATAAAAAATAATAATGTATGTATGGAATAAAACATGAGCTACCACTTCTAGCTTGATCTTCCCTGCAGCAGTGCATCTCCAGTCTGTGCCACCCTTTAAGAGCCGCAGGAGACAGAAATGGGTCCCGGAGCTAAAATAATACATTATTTCTTGTATTGTAAACTCGCTTTGGGGCAGGAAAAATCCCAACCCCAACCCTTCGCGCCTGTTTGCTCCCTGGCACATCATCCTGCGGATACCTGGATGCCACCGTGTGGCAGCCACCCCCCCCAGCCCGCAGCCACCCAGCGGCAGGGCCAGGGCTGCGGGCAGGGCACAGCTTTAAGGAAAAGAAGGGGGGAAAAAAATTAAGAGGATTTTTTTTTTTTTTCCAGTAATTCACAAAGCTTAAAGGAATGCCAAGCACGTCAGTATATGAAGCACAGTATGTGGAGGAAGGAGAGAGTGCAAACCATCTCCTTATGGTGTTAAGCTAAGACACATACTGGTTTTCTATTTAAAGCCCTACAGCAGCGTGAATGCCAGGTTTGAGTGAGCTCAACAAGTCCATCGGAAAACAATTTGCATCGTCCTCTCTACCGCAGGATCTGGGCACCTGACAGCTTTTAATGCCTTGCCGTTCCCACGCAGTGGGATATGACCCACCTTCACCTGGTGGAGAACTGAAGCCCGGATCTGGAAAAGCATTTAGTTAATGGTAGAGACCAGTGTGACCTCCCTGGGGACCACAGCAGCTTTGGGATGGGGACATCTGCCTGCAGGGTGCTCAGTGCTGCTCCCTTTTCCCTCCCCCTGGGAACCGATGCTGGGTGCACCCCTGGCTGTGCTGAAGACGAGGGTTTTGCTACCAACACTGGGTACCCAGGCCACCCGGGCAAAGCCAAACCATCCTTCCTCCCCTACCAGTGCCCCCAAACTTTCTCCTGCCAGGAGGGAGCAAGAGGAAAGCAAGACACAACCCGGGGCCAGGGTTTGGGGTACACCTCATTTTTCCCTCAGCTACCTCAACAGCACTGTTTCTGAGGACTTTTTACAAGGGCATGTAGTGCTAGGACATACGTAATGGCTTCAAACTGGAAGAGGGGAGATTTAGATTAGATATTAGGAAGAAATTTTTCACTCTGAGAGTGGTGAGCCCCTGGGGCAGGTTGCCCCGAGAAGCTGTGGCTGCCCCATCCCTGGAGGTGTTCAAGGCCAGGTTGGACGGGGCTTGGAGCAACCTGGGCTGGTGGGAGGTGTCCCAGCCCAGGGCAGGGGGTTGGAACCGGATGATCTTCAAGATCCCTTCCAACCCAAACCATACTATGATTCTGTGATAGTGTATTCCAAGATGCAGTTCATTAAATGGTGAATTACACGTTTTATCATTTGTCCATAACAGGTTGTCAAGTCGGTATGTTATTATTAGCAATAGGAAAGGAACTAACTAAAATATTCCTAAAGTATGTAATGAGCACTTGAGTAAGAGTTAAGTAACGAACGTTTCTTTAATGAGGAATCTGAGCAAGACACGCTCCACCCATTTTGTTAACAGACAAAGGCTTATATAAGCTGGATGTTACATAAAATCCTAAAACTGGGAGCTGGAGAACTCCCCCACCTTTGGATGGTAGCGCGCCTGCAGCCCACCTACCCCTGAGCTGACACTGAACCAGCTCTGAGCTCACACGCAGCTCCCCATGGACAGACCTGGAGCCTGGACAGACAGACGTGTCCTGCGTGCGCTGACACTCTCGCATGGGCTACAAGTCTGGATGTGCCCGCACGCTCCTCCGGAAACAGCCTGTACAGTCACAGGCACCAAGGAGCTTTATCATCGTGGGGATGATCAAAGAATATATCTCTGTTCTTGTGTTCTCTTGTGCGCCAGGTCAGGAGGAACACCGTCTGATCCTGGGGTGCCATCCCAAGGGAATTATATCTGATGCTTATGAAAGAGTGGGCAAAACGGGGCATGGTTATGGGGAAACTCCTGCAGGACTCTGCCTGTCTCCAGGGATTTGCAAGCAAGGGACTTCCCAAGCCAGAAGTGCTATCTTTGCAATTTTACAGCGCCTGACAGTTATTTCTCTCAATAAATTGTCTGGTCAGGTTTTGAGTTCATGTGAACTTCCAACTTCTGCAATATTATGCAACCAAACCCACCACAGTTTACCATTGCGGAGAAAAGGGAATCCCTGTCTTGCAAGATCAACTACTATATATACAAAAAAAAGGCAGGCTGGCAGGGGGTGCAACCTCTTCACCAGGTCTCGTCTGCCTGAAAGCCTCTCTGTCTCGAGACAGATCATCTGCCTCAGTAAAAAAATACTTTTTCTCCCTAGATACCTTCAGTCCCACCTTAAAACGCACAATTCCAACGCGCAGACAATAGATTCAGCCCGCACCAATGGTTACCTCCTAGACAGGAGGTCAAAAAAAAAAAGTCTCAAAGAAGAGGATTTGCAATTCTCTTCGCAACCCAGACACCCAATCCTCCTACTAACGCAGATATCAGACGTGGTTTCATGAGACATCGGGGATACTCCTCCGGTTGGGGGAAAAGTAGGGGGAGAAAGATCATCAGGCAGAGGATTGTCAGCCAGGCAGAGCAAAACCTATCAGGAGTTACGCTGTGGAGTACAAGGGTGCCATTCATTGCAGTAATCAGTTTGCTCTGCGGTACTTGCAGGAACATGCCAAGGCTGTTATGTGATTCTGCCTGACCGACTTTGCGTTTGCGATTTGCCTAACCTTTCCTCTAAATAAATGGGAGCTGCACCGAGGGAATTTGGAAGCAACTCCCCTGCTTCTCGAGCATCCTCCCCGGCTGCATCCCACAGGCTTCCCCGGGGTTTGTTTTGAGGAAGAGACAGACAGAAGGCAGGCAGGAGGAGAAAAATGAAGAAATGAAATGCAAGCTGTCTGACCCACAAAAAAAAAAAAAAAAAGGAAAAAAAAACCAACACACCAGAATAGCCTGGTTTTGGTTTCTATCATGTTATTTATCTTACTTCAGAATTAAATCCAGATGACATAGATAAGACAGTGGTGACCCCTAGTGCCCTCTCCAGCTGCAGCTTCCACTGATATTCCCTGTGTTCATATTTGAGGGGAAAAAAAAAAAAAGGGAAGAAGCAGCACCTTTCAGATTTGTTCTTCATTCTCAAAGCCTCACTCTCTCCCTTTTCAGAAGCGGGATCTAATTTTCTCTCCCTACTCTATCACTGTGAGGCACTCGCTGTAGCATCTCTGCCTCCATTGTGTGGGAACAACATTAAACAAATTTACTTGTGTAAGAGCATTGACTCTATCATAGTACATTTATGTTTATTCTACTTACAGACAAGAAAGAAGAACCTATTTTGCTGACTCCAAGCTTGTCAATAGCCAAGACCAGCCATTCAAACTCCTGAGAAGAGACCTTTGTCTTGTATAAAGTGCATTTTGCAGCACCAAGCTGCTGAAAG
>NW_009648255.1:6514405-6585889 GCF_000708025.1 Charadrius vociferus
CGTGACAGCCATTGGGATGCACCATTATTATTTTTTTTCCCTAGCAATGTCAAAACTCGCTGTTCCTGTGACTCGACCCATCCCAGACGTGCCCTGCCCGCTGAGCTGCGGGGATGCTCGTCGGGGGCTTTTCCTGGTGTTGTCGTGGGGGAACAACACCTCTTTCAGAAAAATCTTAAGACACCTCCTTGCAGCTTACTTTGGGACGCAGAATTTTCCTTGAGGGAATAGATGATCTCAGCATAAGTCTGAAAGACCTTTAGCTTCCTGATAATGGAGGGCTTTGGGCATCTCCCCTCTTGCACAGGCTCCCCGTCCTGCTTGAGCGCCTCGGGTGCGGGGTCCAACCTGATATACCGCTCTCAGGGACAGGGCTGTACTTTTCACTATTTGGCACCTCAGAATTTCCCATATTTAATAGGACCTCATCGCCATCTCCTCAGCCAAAGAAACAATCCGCTGACCGTCCCCACAGCGATGTCTCCATCCTCGAGACAGCAGCAAACTCTCTGCGCAGCCTTACGGCCTGCCACAACTTTGTCTTGTGCCTCTTCAGCTCTGTGTTTCCCCCCTGCCCCTCGCAGCCAGGCATCAGCATCGACGCCCATCACCCTCGCACCCCTCCTGCTGCATCACGCCGGCCGCACCGAGACTCCTCCGCGGAGCCCGGGTCCCCAGAGCCGCCACCAAGTCACACCCTCCCCGTTGAAGCCCCGACAACGGTTTTTAGCACTTCCCAAACCAACAGAATCTCCCCAGCTCGGCGTGGGGCACCGCATTGCTCTCCCACCCCCACCCACCTCTCTCCCCCTGCAGTTACTCACGGTGCCACCCCAGCTCCCGGCGCCATCGCCGCGCCACCGGCACCTCCTTCCCCTTTTGCCGCCCGCCAGCTTGTTTCTTCACCAGAAACGACTTCCAGGTCTCGGCTAGCCCTTCCTCCCCAACATCTTCTCGCTTTCGCACAGATCCCCTGGTCACTCGTCCCCAGGCTTCCTTCCCCTAAAGCATCCGGGCTTCCCGCAACCCTCTCCACCCCCTCAACCCTTCTCCCCAAACGAGCCTTGGTGGCATTCAGAGCCGGGGCTGAGCCCAGCTGGGGATGGAGCAGCCCAAGGTGATGCCGGGTGATGCCTCTGCCACAAGCGTTTTACTCCTTGCAGGGCCGGGCGGGTGGGCTGCAAGTAAAGCCACTGCATTTTTTCCACTTTTAGTGCAAGTCCTTTATCAGTTCTCGACATAACGTTGTTGTGCTTATGTCCCTACTCTCGGAATCGTTTTCCCCCTATTTTTGTATCTCTAGGTGCACATGTTCACTCGCTTAAATTAAAAGCAACGGTTTCTGAGTTGAAGTTCCTCCTAATGTTTTATTTTTAAAGTAGGTTTCACGGGGGAGATAGGAAATGTGCTAGTCATTGCATAATTTTAAGTTGGTTTTATCTGGTGTAAATCTCACTTTCTTTTCTTGTACGGTGCTGAGATCTCCTGTGCTACGCCACGTACCACCGCCTCAGCGTTGCTCTCCTGTCTCTCGATCCAGCCCTGCTCCAAGCTTCCCACTTTATTTTCTTTTCCCCTACTGTTTTAATTAAGTATATGCAAAAATTTCATTCTCTGAGACGCTGTTTGCTTCTTTCACAACATTCCATACTGTTTCTCTTGAGTTTCTTTTCCTTATTAGCTTTGGTAAACACCATTTTCTCTTTATTGCTGTTCTGCATATGATACCATATAGAGAGGGCACTACAAAATCTCTGTCTGTAGCACACATATCTTTCTATAGGTGCATTTTTTTAAATAGTGTATATTTCTCCATATTCTCATTTTAGCTCGGCGCTTACATGTGCCTATAGCTACTGGCAGTATTAGTTCTGAATATATTAATGTAAACTCTGGCTTCATTCCTCACACTTTTAAAATGCTCAATATTAGCTCATCACTTAAATTTTTGGTTATCAGCATTTTTTTTGCACGCTTCTGCAATATGCTACTTTCCTGGTTCCTCAGATCCTTGTTTGTGCTGTTGGAAAGTTACTCGTGTGCAGTGAAAATGCTTTCTTGATGCCACCTGAACATCAGAATCTGAACCAGGCAAAGCTGGATTTGACACAAATCCAGCCAGTGAAACAGTCCATCATCTGGTGAAGTAGAACCATCATCATTAAAAATACCTTTATTAAAGACTGGCATTTTTCCTCTTCCAAAGCATGCAACCATTCAAGGAAACTATAAATCCTGTGCCTTGCCTGACGCTGCAGGTCAGACCAGCTGATCACAATAGTTTACTCTGGCGTTCATACTTAAAACTTACAAATATCTGGGCAAACTGCAACCACGTCTGGTAGAGAGATGGTCAGACAAGATAAGGCAGTTGCTGCGTCTGATCTTAAATGCTCCAAATTCACCTACGGTCCTGCTGAGACACTCACTTCTCCCACAGCAACCAGCGAAGCAGCTCCTTTTACGTGTTTTCCTTTTTATCTGACCTCTGTTATAACTTTCAAAACTTTCCTGTTCAAAACTTTGTTGGAAAACTGGCCAAACGCATCTCAAAGCACTTCACCTCCGTCTTCCTGGCGACGGAGAGCCACTGTTTTACCATGATTATTGTTGGGTTAGTGTCTCCCCAGTTTCTGACTCATGTAAATCAGAAGATGACTCACTCAGAGGAGTTTGTTCACTGCTCCGGTGCCAAGCTGGAGGCACCTCTCGGACTTTGCTCCTCAACATGCTCAGCAGTGAGTGCTTCCTCTGAAGTCCCCGTGCTGGGGCCATGTGGCTTCACAGCCAGGGTGGCTCTGTCCCCTCCTGCCACCACCCCATCTCCTGCGCGACGCTGCACACACCATCTCGCTGGTAGCCCACGGGAGAGGTGGCTGGAGAGAAGAGGACTTTTATGTTGTGGCCCATTGGATGGATCACAACAGGAAAAAAAACCAAACGGGGTTGAACAAATCATGACAGTTTCAAGACACCGTGAGCTGGAAAAGCCCACAAGCTCCGCAGGGGATGCAGAAGGAGCTGGCACAGCCCAATGCGGTGGTCTGAGGTGAGCAGCAAGTCCCCCAGAGAAGGACCAGCCACCCTGCGGCACCGCACAGCAAAGGCGTGAGGACACATGGGAGGAAAATGCAGGCTGGAGCAGATGGCATCCCCCATCAGAAGACAGACAAAAAAAGGGTTTATTTTCCTTCAGAAAATCTATGAGGAAGCATGAAGCTGGTCTCAGAAAAGTTATTTTACTCTTTGACAAGCACGCAGGCAAAAAGGCAACGAGAAATGCTGTGAGCTGCCTTTCCCGAGTTTAAACCAAACTCAAAGCTGCCATCAGTCCCAGTTCCCGAGTACTCTGCTCAGAGTTTGCTCAAGCCCTCCACTAAAACCAGTAACACAATTCTCTATTCCTCTTTTTTTTCCAGACTCCCAGTCATTTTGCACAGTCCAAGTAAAACAAGTAAAACCAGGTTTCGCCATAGGATGAAAACTGAAAAAGGAAGAACAAGTGAAAAAAAAAACCCAAACCCCCAAACAATTAAAGAAACACAAAACCTTTCAGACAGAACCCCAGCAGAGTCCATGCAATCGTTTCTATGTGTACTCACCAACACGTGAGCTGCACAGATCTCAAAAGAGCACTGCTGGGGGTACAGTCTCCCCTCCCTCTAATTCCATCCATAAATCTGGGAAGACCAGAGTATTACACCTCACAGGGTGCTCAGCAGACAAGGGTGCCCAAGTGTACAACACAGGATGAGTCGCCTTCACATGGAAGTCTTTTTGAAGGAAATAACTGGACATGAGTGTTTATCTGAGGTTTGGGATCAGCGTGCTGAGCAGCACGGTATTTATTTACCTATGTGTACCGCAACGCCCATCAGCCTGGCTAATCCGCCTGGTCCTCTTTCCACAGGGGAAAACGTTAAAGGAAAAGCATTGAAAATGTTTGCATTTCATCCGGTTTCTGCACTCTCTCAGCTGGCAATCTGTGTCCTATTGTAGATATCTGAAAATTGTTAACAAATACCTAAAGAACACTAACAAACAGAGCAACCAGGCAGCAGCCTTAGAGGTGTCAGTCGTTATTAAACCTTTCAACGAAAGTGGCCGTCAAGTGCCACATTACCCTGTTTTACCCTCTGTCACACTTACGGAGGGAATGTAAACCTAAACCAGAACCGGTTCTTCAGCAACGTAATTATAAGTATCACATACAGCAGTCTGTAACGCACACCCAGAGCTGGGCAGCTCGGCTGTGACTTTCTTTATTTTTTAACTTACTTTGTTTTTTAACTTTCTGCCAGCCCCTAGTGGATACCCGGGTACCCAGTTATCTTAGATCAGCTGGAGGAAGGTCATTGCTGGGAGTTTTCTGGCTCTCCCGCCTGTAGATGAATGACGTCAGGGTGAGGTGTTCGGTTGGCATCTGCTCCACAGCTACAAGCCCGCATTTCCAGCTGAGGACACCAAAAATTTCTGTGCTCGTACAAGAAGGGCTGGCATTTATTTGGGGTCACGGCATCATTCCTGGCGTCTCTCCAGGCAGGTCCGTACGCAAACAACCGGCGTTTGCATTAACATTGGACTGAAAAGCTGCTTCGGAAGACACCTGTTTCCAAATCTTTGGGTTTTCCCAGTAACCAAACATCTCCAGGCTGGTTCACTCCAGCGGAGGTTGCAGCTGGGCGTGATTCAGAGCTGCAGGTCTGTATTTAGTATTGACTTAAGTACCTGAGGGCTGCTGAGTAAACGGCCCATCCCAGATCCAAACATCCTTATCTCCTGGCAGGTGATCACCCTTCCTTCTGCGTTTAAAGCAAAACCACGCTTTGGAGTCAGGAATGGAGTTAAGCCGGTGAGGGAGGGGACAATGTCACATCACTTTCTCCTGCTCTTAGTGGGATTCCCAAAATTAAACCTCGTGCCAACGCGTGCCCCGCTGAGCCAGCCCCGGAAAACTCCCCATTCCAGCCAGCTGGCACTTACCTGGGTCTGAACTAAATTCACTGCAAAGTCCCCCGAAATGACGTGACACGCCGCTCTCGGGCGTTAACGGGTGGGACACAGCCGGCAGCCTGAAATCCCAGCACCGCGCCGTGGAGGCGGCTATCCCTGGAGCCCTCCTGCAGCCCGCAGAGAGGACCGTAGCAGCTCTGCTCTGGGAGGCAGTTGGCCCGCAAGATGGGTGAAGTTAAGAGATAAGCGGGGGAAGATACGCCAGCAGCAGCGCGGGATCGCCCGTCGCCGCTCCAGCTCTGAGGCGCTTCCTCTTTCCGACGTCACTTTGGTGTTACGCTGAAAGACCAAAAAGAAAGCAGCTCATAGACTTTAAAAAAAAAAAAAATAACTAGTTCAATTTTTATTGTTTTAAAGGTAGGAAGGAGTGACTTTTTGTCTCAGAGCAGCAGGGAAAAAAATGTATAATATTTCTGCACCTAATTATGTTAAATGGAAAGGAAAAATCCCCTGCAGTTTTCAGAAAAGCAGGGAAAACTAGGACTCTGGCCAGCCACTCTTGTCAACATTTTTAACAGATCTGTGCTGCGAGGGTGATCCCATTACTTTAAAAGCAGGTGAACAGAGGTAAGGGAGTGAGGGGCTACACGGTGACAGCAGAGGAAAAGATGCCTCAGGATTGCAGGTTCTGGCTCAAAACACCCAGCCCTCGATACAGCGTATGAAAACACTCGGCTATTTCAAATTTGGTGAAATATCTTGACAGGGTAGCTCTGCTTTTCTTCTGCTGCCCTTCTGGTCCCAGGGCAGCCATGCACACACAGCATCCCGGTCCCGCGGGGGACACGGCCGGCCTGGGGTGACTTTCTGAGAACAAACTGGGGATGGAGCACACTCCTGCCCCACGACTGTCCAGAAAGATGGTTGTGACATATTTAGGTGTCCAAATATTGATTTCCTCGTAAGCAGCCACCCTCTTGCGTTGGCCCCTCTGGGTTTCCTCGGGTGCCATCTCACCCAGACGTACCGTGCCGCGGTGCACAGCTGCTTACAGCTGTCTGCCTGGCTATAAATACATATAAATAAATTTTATATGAATATAAATACTGAGCATCGCATGCGACGTTCACTGAAACGACAGCCTTTTGGGGAAGCGGTAGTGAAGGTTCGTACGGTGTTAGTGGCTGAGCTTCAGCAACTAAAACTTGCTCCACCGAAATTGGAACACAACGAGGCTTCCCTGCCAGCAGCAATTAGAAACGAGCATTATCTGATTGCTCTCCACAGCAATTGCACTTCGTTATTTGCCTCCTGGGAGTGACGGGGAAATGTCGTAAGTGGGGGGGGTGCGATACCTTTCGCAGATTTACTCTCGGCGAGTGGGGATATTTCATATAAACTCTCCAGAAGTGCTTGATTCAGGGTTTTCGAAGGTTGTCTCATCTTCGCTCTGAATCACTTTTCTTTTCCATCTTCTAGTTCCTGACGCAGCGCCTTTTGTCAGGCCGGTGGTTCAGGCTGAACCCGCAGAGCGAAGCCCTCCCGAAGCTTCGTTTAGTGACGAAAAGGAATGCTGAGATTCCCTGGGAGAGATCTGAGCGAAAACCCTCTGGAAACAGTACGGGAAAAGGACAGACAAGGGTTCGGTTTATCATATGTAGGTTAGTATTTATATTAGTGCTAGTACTTGTTTGAAGGTCAGTATTTATTTCAGTTAACTATCGCCACCAGTGAGCAGCTAAGTCCTCCTGCCATCCTCAGACTGGGAAAAGTGAACCGTTCTTGAAATGCCAGCCTGACGTTTCATGTTTGCACCCCATGTCCCGGTGCATTTTTAAAGCACTGAAGATACGATGCTGCTCGTTACCCAACTCCTTCGGCTCGCTGGAAACCAAGCCTGACCTTTCTGCACGGCGAGTGCCGGCCTCAGACCTTTCAAGCTGCGGATGACGTACCCTGCTATCTGATTTTCGGGAGGCTTCTCGTGACTCCAGACACGGTCCTGAGCGCTCAGCATTTTGATGAGCAGACTCGAGAAGGATGTCGTAAAAGCAACAACTTTGACTTCTGATTGCAAAAACCGGAGATCTCTTCAGGAGATTACAGCCCCAGTGCAAATAGGTTTTTTTAGGGTGGTACCGCTCGTAATGACTTCACCAACAGAGACAGCACCCGCGCAGCCATAGTCTGGGCAAGGACTGGCTTTAATTAGGAGCGCTAAGGCTCATTAAGTGACCAAGTACGGTACTGAGTCACGTCACATGAAACGGTACAGAGACCGCTTAGGGCCATTGAGTTAAATCTTTCCTCTTAAAATCCTTCCGAAGCCTGTTCCCCTGGTCAGAGGCTGAAGAAGAGGATTTTGTGGACTCTTAAGAACAGACACGCTGAAATATTACTGTAGTGGAGACACGCGGTTGGGGAGGGCATTCCTTCCATTCTCACGCAGTCCCTGAAACACTTCATTTAACTGCCCGTTAAAGAGCAGGCTTTTGCTTGGGATTTTGTAGTTCTATATAAATGGAAGCAGCGCCTTCAGCCCGTGACCTTACGATGCTCTCCCCCCGATTCACACGGAGCTCTGAGAGAGCGGAGGCTGTGCTGAGATGGATGCAGAAGGGCAGCCGGCAGGATCCTGCCTCTCCCCATGACGGTCCCCTCCTGCCCAGCCTGGCAGCTGGCTCCAGGAGGCCTCGTCCCATCCTCCGGCATCGCTGTGCAGGGAGGGGGAAGCCTTGCGAAAGATGCGACAGAGCCAGCCAGCCTCGGTTCCTGGTTTGGGGGAGGATAAGATGTCTTCTGGGAATTGTAGTTCCCAGGAAACGTGAATTTGCAGCCTTCCTCGAAAGGCGAGCCAGGAAAGTCGGCAGCCTGCGGCCATCTCCATCGCTCCAGTGCGAGGGAAAATGTGTTGAAATTAAGAGAGGGGAATTTTTATAGGCAACTCTGCTTGGAAATAAGCGGTCTGCAGCAGGAAAACTCGAACACGCTTAGGAGAATTAGACCCTGAGGAAGAAACTCTTTCTGCCTCAACGAGAATCGGAAAAGGCTGATATTTCTTGGACTCTGCAGTCAAAGGGGTTCACCGGGAGGTATAAAGTCTGCTTGAGGAGAGACACTCGACTGGCCAGAGACCCAGGCACGGCTAAGCCCTTGTGGCTTAAGGGGGATGGAAATATCCCGGCAGAGTTGAAGAAAGTAGCTTTGCAAAAAAGGAGGGTTTGGACACCAACCTCCTCCTGCCCAGTGGAGAGGAGCTCCTCCGCCTGCTGCTTTTGCCTGGGGATGAGGCTCTGGGGCAAGGCGCGCTGCAGAGCTGCTAAACAGAAACTGCAGATACTGGTAAAGGAAGAACCTGTTGGTAAAAACTAAGAAATACCGACAAAACGTGTACAGCAGTTGTTTGTGGTTTACATAAGTTACCGCAGTGTTTGTGTGCTGAAAGAGGCGGAGGAAGTGTTTCTAAGGACGGCTGCGAAGAACTGAACACAGCACAGGAGTCGGGCTGATAAATCAAAGAGCAGACACTACGTTTGCCCCAAGCTTCAAATACTATTTTGGGGAAAGTGGTTTATGCTCTTATTCTGGAAAAGACTATTATGTCCTTGTTTGTAAGAAGAAACGCTGCCCTCTGGCTAGGCAAAGTTCAGTACGATATGTTCTCTGGCCAGTCTGCGTGCGTTACCGAAAAGCCCCGGAGTCCACCGGGAGAATAACCACCCTTCATCACCCTGCTCAAGCTCACCCGCACAGCCACCAGCCCTGCCAACCCAAACCCTTGGGTCCGTGCCTGGGCTTGGCCCTGGGCGATACGGGTCCCAGCAGGACCGGGCTCTTGCTGGAAAGCAGTATCTACGTGCAAGCAACTCAGCTGTGGAGGTCCTGGTTTCATTACGGACGTTGGTTGGCGTGTGGCTGCTGCAGCGTGTGCTCGGCCGCCTCGCTGCGCCTGGTTAGAGGGCTCTGTACGCCCAGAGCTGTTTGAGAACCTGCCATTACTCACCCTGCTCTCCTGGCTTGGGGTAGAGCTTCAATGGGAGCATCGCACTTACAAACTATACACTAAATAATGGGAAATAATAACCGGTGAAGACATTTATGAGCTGAGTGGGGCCGTAGGACAATAACGGGGGGTTGATGGTAGCTCATTCGTTACCATCTGCACATATTGGCAGTAAAGCTGGGGCCAGCAGTCAGAACCACAGCCTTACAAAGACCTCTTAGGCATTATTTTCCACTGTTACAAATTTAATTAGCTCTTTTCCCCTCAAGCAGCACAATACAAAAATATTTTTCCAGGTAAAGTAGCCATTTTCTAGTTAAAGAAGTGGAGACAACATAAAAAAAAAGCGGGCCTAAATTAAAACTGTTATTCTCATTTTCTACATGGATGTTTTGGCAATCGCTTCTTCCCTGAAAGGAACAATCTTTTTGTTTCACACCATAATTCACGGGCTTCTAAACCAGAACACTGATGGATGGATGGATTCTCGAAAGACGGAGTTTAGTCTGAATCGTCTTGTCTTTCTAGCCTGGAGAAGAGAAGGCTCTGGGGAGATCTTATTGCGGCTTTCCAGTATTTGAAGGGGGCCTACAGAAAGCTGGAGAGGGACGTGTTACAAGGGCATGTAGTGATAGGATGAGGGGGAATGGCTTCAAACTGGAAGAAGGCAGGGTTAGATTAAACATTAGGAAGAAATTTTTTACTTTGAGGGTTGTAAGGCACTGGCACAGGTTGCCCAGAGAGGTTGTTGAGGCCCCATCCCTGGAGGTGTTCAAGGCCCGGCTGGACGTGGCCTTGGGCAACCTGGGCTAGTCAGAGGTGTCCCTGCCCATGGCAGGGGGGCTGCAACTTGATGATCTTCAAGGTCCCTTCCAACCTAAACCATTCTATGATTCTGTGGATCTACCAGGTTGGCAGAAGTTTAGATGGCACCAGTCATATTTTCTTTTTCAAGAATAAGCTGTTGTGATCTCTGGTTCTCCTTCCCTGCAGCTGACAGGTTCACAGGGATCTTGCATTTTTGGGAGGGGGACATTCTGCATTGCAGGAGAGCATGGAACAAAACTGTAAGGAAAGAATCAGAAGAAGGAAGAGAAATATGATAATGACGTATAGCCCAAAAGCACCTCCAGATCAAAAACTCCCTTTTCTTTTCTCCAGAAATCAGAGCTGGCCACAAAGGGTTTGGGCTGAAGCAGCGGCTGAGGGGGCCATGGCGAGGGTGGGGGGAGCAGCTCTGAGCATCCCGGTTACACTGCTGTTGAAATCAGGGCTTTGGGACGGCTGTAGCCACCCCCAGGGTGTTCCCAGATAACGGACCCACGCCGAGGCACAGATAGCAGCGCCCTGCTCAAGGTCTGGGTTTGAGCCCAGAAAGTCGTCCGTACGTGTTGGTACGTGTTGATTTCTGCATGAAGATAACCTTTGTGCCATTAATGCAGCCCAGCGTCTGGTTTCCAGAACAACCTGGTAACGGCGTTATTCTTTTTGTTAATTGTGCTATCCAAATAGAAACTTATGGACCTGATTTTCTGCTGTTAGGCAGCAGAAAATTAACGATACCAGTGTACAGCTGACAAAATTGAGTAAAGACTCAGCTATTGTACCAGCAGTTCAGCCTGTCTTTCCCAGAAAGAAAAAGTTTCAGGTATCCCACGACACCATCCTGCCGTGTAGTTTTCCTGGGGTCCTGAAATTCCCAACACTGTGATGTCTGCCCCCAATTTGAGGTGAATAAAGTGATGTTGCCTGACCAATTATTCAGTATGTCATCTCAGTGGTAGCATTAATACCTTCCCCATTCAGTGGTGTAATGTTTTGGGTGCCAACTGCATCTAAGGCTCAGTAAGCCTTACTAGCCTTATTTCTTGGCCTTACTAAATCCTTGCCAGATTTGGGAAAACCAGCGTTTGTAGTGAGGGTGCCTCCTGCACTGAGCTGCTGGTGGAAAGAGATGGAGGAAGAAACACCTTAGAATCCATGGGCTCGAACCAGATCCTCTCCAAAACAGCCCTTCTCTGCTGTGTCCAGAAGGTGCTGAGCAAGAGTCGTCATCCACCTGCTGGAGATGCTCAACAGAGATGCTCCTCAGATGAGCTGGTGGCTCCGTGCAGCTCTGCTGCAAGGGGTCTAAGGTGCAAGAAGGCAGATACAGCCGCTAAGGCTGACCTCCGGAGCACACAGCTTACCTCTTTGTCCTACACGTTGGACTGAACCTTGTCTTTCACAGCAACACCTCGTCTGGGGTTAAGGACTCCGAGTCATAACAGTTCCACCGTCCTTGCTCAGAAACCACTCTCCCTAATTACCCTTTCAGCTCGGATAATTCCGCTTTCAAAGCTGAATATTTCTATTTCAGCCTTTACCTGTGGCATCCTGTTACGCCAGAAATGCACTTCCAACATCAGATATTTTTTTCATATGGAGGGGGCCTGGAAACTCTGCTTGTACCCACTGTCCCCTCACTGGGCTGCGTTTGGGAACGAATCATTCCTCTATGACATACACAGTTCGTCACATGTAATTTGGGGGGGGGGGTGATGTTTAAACTGAAGGTATGGAAGCACCCTGGTGGACCACTGGACGCAGGGCGAGGAGGACCCAGCAGCGAGACACCCTCCAGCAGCTCACCCCACGGCCATTGCATCACCTCCATCCCCAGGACACCTCAGGTTCGCCCTTCGGCGGCGCGGGCACGGCGAGCGCACAGGCACGTTTGCCTTATACAATACAAGAATGGCCAAAGGGCGATTTTGCCTGTCTTAGACAAAAAGGCGGCCGGTGAACTGCCCTCTCCCACGAGCCCCAGCGCTCAGCCTATGAGATAATTTGGGCTGGCCTTTTCTTTGCAGCTGTATTGTTTTAGTGCTTGGAAAATAGCAGCAGGCTGAGCAATGAGTCATCTGTCACTAGATGGGGTTAAAGTAATTTCCGTTTTCTGTTGCCATGGGGAAATCAACGTCCTAAGATTTGTCCTTTCTCCCACTCAAACATGTGGGAGTAGAAAGCCTGAAACCCAGCAGGGCTAAACAGGTTGGGGTTTTTTTTGTAATTTTTGATATATTTTTTTTCTCCCCCCCTCCCCTTATAAACAAAGTTCCCTCTGTGGCCTTGCAGCTGTCAGTCCGTTCCCGGAATGGTTCAGTTAACAATGTCATTCCCCTTGGATTGCAAAAAATCCAGAAACAGAGTTTAAGTAAATATTTGACGTTCCTATAGGAGTTGCTTCATGTTATCACTTATAAGAGTCTCTGTGGCTTGTAAAGTTTTATGTGTGCATTCGAGGGGGTTATAAACTCGATATTATACAAATAAAAGTGAAACTTATAAAAAAAAAAGTAAATTAAAGTAGCAGCTCACCCAGCATTCACAATATAGTGAATAACAGAAACAGGAAAGAGGAAATTGCAGTAAATGCTGTTTAAAAGCCTCGCTAACGTATAGCTTATATGAGTAGCAGCATAGCAACATCTAGTGTCGATCAGGGATATCGTCGTACTTCATTAATGGCAGTGGGATGAAATCCGCAGGCAGGGAACTGGCTTTTCCCGGACCACCACGCCACTACCCAGCCACAACCCCGGCTCCTTCTCCCCTGTGTTTCATAACATGTCCTTTTTTTTCATGCTCCGTGTCACTGCCCTTCGTTAGCTTTGCAGAAGTGCAATCATCTGGTAACGCTCTCGGTCTGTCTGGATCGTTATGAAAATTATTGTGGTCATATTTAAGAGCCGACTCAATACATCTACAGGTTTAAATGTGATTCAGTGCAACGGTGGCCAAAACTTTTAGCACCTCAACTGCTATTCAGAAAGCAATTTCTACCTGACAGCTGAGGACGTTACCAACCGCACGGTAAAACCCAGGGCCAACTAAACACTGCTGTCAAAGGGGCAGAGTGCTCAGCGTCACACCTTCCCCTCGCAATGAGCGCGCAAGGGTGAGGTTGCAGTGCTGTGGGGTATGTGAGAGAAGGCTGTGTGTTCGCCCTCCCGTGTCACCCCGTGAATGCCGGGATTACACTATTACCCATAGTTTAAGACTATCTATAGAAAAATTGACTGAGGCACGTTTTGAATCCCATGTAGACACATCTTTTCATCTAAAAGACACCTGATGCCCCAAGTTCCTTGCTAGTTAGCTCCTTTGCAGGTATACGATATGGATTAACATTAGTTTAGTTTTGATTAGTAAAGTTTAACTAAACTAATTAGTTAAGTTTAACTAAACTAATCGAGTTCAACTTAATATTAATTTGGGGTTTTTTAGTGTAGGTTTAGTTATTTTTAATGCCTTTGTTAAACTCACGCAGTGTCCTTCATATAAGTACGCCGTTACATCAGGGCTCACTCAGGACTATTTAAATAAAATGATTTGTCTCCTTAGATTACAGCTCCTATTACATGGGGTTTGCTTCATCTTCAGTAAAATAACATCCTTTGGGTTTTCTCAAACAAAACAAAATTCATGAATGGCTGCTTTCCAAATCCAGCTCTGTCTTGCAACACCCTGTGAACAGATTTTTTGCCACGTTTAAGTTTATTACATGATCTAATTAGCATGACTGTGTAGGTGCGTGGAATGCACTGGGGGAGAGGAAAAATACAAGTGTACAAAATGCTGTTATATAATTTGCTATGGGGACACGCTTATTAAAGACAGAGACCCGGTTCATTCTCCAGATGCTTTTCAACAGGATTTTCAGCAAGGAAAAAAGAAAGGACATTCAAGTCGATAGCAGAGGAAATGGTAAGCACAGGAAGGACTGAACGCTGCCTGATTTTTGTGACTTAAAAATAAAATTACGATTTAAAAAAGGTTTTAGTTCTATACTCACGTTTGCTGCTTTTGTCTCCAGATAAAACAATTCAGTAAAAGTCAATGCGTGACTCAAAGCAAGGACTGCAAACTTGTCAGCTACCCTGCGAGGCTCGCCCTTCATCAGACAACGAAACACAACTTCTAATTAACAGTAAGAAAATACAGATTGTTAACCATTCCGGCCATGAGAAAGGCAGTAGGGTGTCTATTGGAAACACGCAGCCAGAACAGAGATCGGAGCTCTGCTTCACGTTATTGAGACATTCACACTGCCCTGACCAAACTAAACGGGAAACTCAATAACATAAAGCTATCGGGCTCTCTTTCTTGCTCCTGCATGCGTGAAATGACATTTTTAAGTTACGTGTGATCTTTCAGAGCCTTTAAAGGGGTCAGGCACTCGGCGCATCTGGCATGCCGAGCTTCTCATTCAGGAACATGAAGTCATCCTCCAATTTGCGTTCCCGAGTCAAGAATGTGTAATTTTCCACGTGTCACTTTACCGACTTGCACATTGAACAGAGATTAATGTTAATTTCATAGAAGATTGGGCACATTTAAGGAAATTGCAAGCCCTGCTAATTGTGTTTTAATTAAGCTAGAAGCGGAATAGCGTTTGATAAAGAGGGCTGATGTTGTTTGAATAAACACGCTGCACACAGCCTGCTGCGCGATGCCATGCATCAGTTCAGTGCCGAATCCCGCCCGACGGGGTGAATCGGGTACTAGAGGATCTTCAATGATTAAAAAATTGCCACTCTGCTATCCCCCGCCATGCGGAGGGGACGTTGTCATCGCAGTGGCCCGAGGGGCCACCACCTTGCGAGCCGGCTTACCCCGAAGCGCGACCGTCCCGTTTCAGTCTACTTTCGGAGGAATTGGGATGTGCCCTGGGGCACACAGGGTGGGGGGGAGGTGGGGACTACCCAGTGCCACCCTGGCTGGTGGCAGCGCTCCAATGGGGCTGCCACAGCTCTGCAAGGAGTTTGACGATTATCAGCAGCGCGCCTCGGGGACTGCATACGGTAAAGCACACAACACGATTGCTTTGCCTCCTGCGATCAAAATATTTGCTGTGGCAGGTAGGGAGAAACAGGGCTCCAGTCTGATGAGCAGCGGGAGACACCCTGCCCTAATCCCTTTGAAATCAAAGGCCTTTCCCCCGCCATGCCCAGGAACAGATCCTAGGAGGCACCTCCAGCCTCCAAAGCACCTCCAGAAGCTCTCAGCGCCCTTATCTTTCACATTTGGGGCAATCGAAGACATCAACAGCATCAGCTGTGTGATACGCTAGATTTTAAGTCACAGGCTGGAGCGTATTCCCTCGAATTTTCCCTGCTACAAACACTACACCGACAATAACTCTCCCTGGGGAGAAGGCGGTCCTGCTCTGGAGGACGCATCTGTGTCCCGCAGAGGCTGCCGGCACCGAGGGGGCCGGTGTCACGCTGGCCGCGACAGGCAGGTCAGCGCTGGAAACAACAACCCCGGCTGCTGTCAGCAAGTTTCTGGCTCTCTCTGCACCGGGAAGCGGTCCGTCCTCTTGGGAAGACGGATGAAGGAGTAATTCAGAAATCACAGGATGGGCTTTCTGCAGCTGAAAGCGAAGGGCAACGAATCTGGAAAGAGAAAAAAAAACCAAAACCCACCCAAGATATTCCTGGGGGTGAAGGGGCCTTATTTACTACACTGTAATACCTTCTGTTTCTGTAGGAACATCTGAAGATAAACAGAATAGTGCTTCACGGTGCCAGGTAAACAGCTCTCGCATGCCATGGCTACGGTCTCTAAGGAGCTTCTGTTTATTATGAACCGTCTCTGCCTCAGCTTTAGCTACAAGGCCTCGCTGTGAATCCAGCAGGGAGAGGCTCACAATGAAAGTGAAGAGCTTGCATGAAGTTGCCAGAGGGATACTTATTACCTTTGGGATTATAACCTTTTTTTTTTCTCCCCTGGAATTTTTGGTTTTTTCCCTGGTTTGTTGGTTGGTTGTTGTTTTTTTTTTGTATAAGCCCTGGTTCATTGGAGGGAGTGTTTGCCTTGCCAGTCCCATTTGGAATGGAGCTTTGGTAGGCAGAACAAAACTGTTATCAAAGAAAAGATGTTAGTGATGCTACAGAGACTTTGAAAAGTCAACTATGTCTGAATTATTTATTTCCTAGCTCCTGTGAAGTCTCTTTAAACAGAGAAATGCTTGGAATTACATGAAACTAAAGCGAGAGGCTCCCTGGAGACTCTTAATAAGTTTTAAATTCGCAGTAAATATTGGTATATTGATTATTATCATGACCTGCTGATTTTTAACTTCCCTTTACAGAGAAAACCCAAACTTTCTCATTCTGAACCAAATTTGGATTGTTAAACATAAATTAACATCCCCTGGGGCTATGCTGGTGTAATTGGGATCATTGTTTCTCTCTTCTCTTTGGTTCATTTCCTAAGCTTTTGCCTTTCCAAAGGGATGCTGTAAGTGATGCAATGAGACGAGTACAACAAGCTGTACAGAGTAAAAGCACAGGTGGACACGTGGCCCTGAAACCCTCAACTGAGAGCGTGATGCACCCCTGGTGCCTCCTCATGGAAACCAGCTGGTTGCACAACGTAAAAGCCCATGAGGTTTTTTTGGGAAGCGCTGAGGAAGCTGAGTCCAAAGGGGGGTTGGAGGAAAGGTGAGTATTCTCCATCTCACCCCAATGGTTGGGGAGGAAGATGTCCAGGGGACTCCTACCCTTGGTTTTCCAGGGGACTTGATCATATTCTTGTGATTTGGATAGTAATGATTTAGCCATGGGGTTTTATACCCGTGTACTCCCATTGCATGGCTGATAAACCATGGGCCAGTTTGTTCTTTTCTTTTTAATCCAAAAAGAGAGAGAAAAAATTTTTTCATGGCACTGTCATTTCTGATGTCCTCATACCAAGGATTTGACTACAGCGCTTTATGGCTTTCCTTAGCCTTCCATCAACCTTGGGATGTTTATTTTTCTTCAAACAGCCGTTTGCAGCACGCTAACAAGAACTGAAGATCTTTTAACACTGCGATTTGTTTACTGAAGACATCAAAGTCTTTTTTTTTACCCCTGCAAACCTTCTTTGTGTCAGTACAATCTGCAAACAGCCACACAAAACCAAGGTGTGCTTTGTGTAGGGAGAAATAAAACCACAGAGCACAGAAGACACAGATATTTTCTTCTCTGAGATTCTAAATTTAGCTCTGCTTCATCTCTCACTCTTCAGCTTCTCAAACTGTTTGCTCCCAACTGAGACCCCTGTGGTTTCAGCAGACCATCCTATTGCCTTCAAGTTGGGTGGAAGAATACGACTGCAAATGTGGACAGTGGTGGTGACAGCAGCTGATCTAAACCCAGTATTTTGTAACATCTATGAACAGACGTATTTCCTCATTTCACTTTGACGGCCGAGATTCTATGCTATGCTAATAGGAAGCGGCACTCTGAATTTTTTGCATTAGGTCCCGTCAGTTTTTGGTTCAGACCCAAGCTGCGGGTGCTGGGCAGTACTCAGTGGTGGAAATGACAGATGTTGGCAGCAAATTAAATAATAAGTTTGGCTGAAAATAAATAACATCCTAAGAAATACCGGGGCATCCTTTTTATGGATTTCCTAGACGTGTTGAGGTTATTTTAAGGCCAATTGAACTCCCACTTCTTAAAGTATAAACAGGATTATTCCTTGTACGGAACATGAGGCCATGTAAATGTCACCGTTTGTGTATTATTGGTATTTCCAGTCATACTTCAAGTATTGCCTTGCCCCAAACATTCATCCCACCATTCAGAGCCCAGTAGCGGTCTTCAGAGAGCATTAGCATTGGCAATGCATCAAGGAAAGTCTCTGTGGAGGAAAACCTAAAGTCTCCCCATGGAGGAGGACCTACTAGAGTGGCACCAGCTCCCTCAGGAGCTGTTCAACCAGTTGGCTGTGGCATGGACAACAGGGAAGATGAGGGTGAGAAAGGAGGTGTGATCCCACCTCGAGTACTGTGTTCAGTTTTGGGTCCCTCACTACAAGAAAGACATTGAGGTGTTGGAGCATATCCAGAGAAGGGCAATGAAGCTGGTGAGGGGTCTGGAGCACAAGTGTTATGAGGAACGACTGAGAGAACTGGGGTTGTTGAGCCTGGAGAAGAGGATGCTGAGGGGAGACCTGATCACTCTCTACAACTACCTGAAAGGAGGGTGTAGAGAGGTGGGGGCTGACCTCTTCTCCCTAGTGCCAAGTGATAGGACGAGAGGAAATGGGTTCAAGTTATGCCAGGTGAGGTTTAGATTGGATATTAGAATATTTTTTTTTCACTGAAAGGGTTATTAAACATCGGAATAGGCTGCCCAGGGAGGTGGTGGATCCGCCATCCCTGGAGGTATTTAAGAAAAGGGTAGATGTGGTACTTGGGGACATGGTTTAGAAGTGGTTTTGTCAGGTTAGATTAACAGTTGGACTTGATGATCTTAAAGGTCCCTTCCAACCTCAACAGTTTTATGATTCTATGACAAGGACTGACCAATAGGGGTTTTATTCCACAAGGAAGCACCTCACCCCAAGCTGCGTTGGCTGGAGGTCACAGAGCGGGCAAATGCCCGAGGCATTCCAGGAGTCGGGAAGGGTGACTTGCAAGGTCAGTGAGGGTCAGTAAGGCAGATCTGCACGGACAAAGTACAGGTGAGGAGAAACGCTGACTACATCTGTTGGGGAGGGATGGTGTGTTAAGGGCATTTTCAGCCGCATCGGACTCACTCGTTAATCACCCGGCGGCGGGTGTAGTTCACCCCATCACAGCAGGGGAAGACGTTCTGCGTGGCATGGTGCTCCTGGCAGCTTTGGAGACCCGGGCAGGAGGGGCTGGGTGGCAATAAGGTGTGCCGTTCAGCAGCTCTTAACCCTGAAAACACCCAGAGGAGATGCAAAGGACAAGCAGCACAAACCTTTCCCCTTTCACTCGCTTTAAACTGGGCAAACGGCGCTGCTACCACAGGGTGCAGCCAAAGAGGCTGCAAAGTCTGTGGGACACAGCAGTTTTTGGCCACCTCCCCTAACTTTGGGTGCTGCTGAGCTTGGGTATAGCATCTGGCTCAGCAAAGCAGGGCTCAGCCCCCCAGGGGTGAGGGACAAAAGGAGCAACTGTCCCCCAGCCCCAGGGTCCCCATGGGTTGGGAGCGGGGACACGGCCCCCGCGGTGACACAGCCAGGCTGCCCCGCACCCAGGTGTCTCCTGCAGAGCACTTCCAGAGTCTTGCCTTAAGGAATAAAACAAAATGGCAGAGCCTTAAAAAAAAAAAAAAAAAGTTTTAAGCACATCCAACTTTGGGATAGAGCAGAAAATTTCTTGCCAGAGAATTTAAAACAAACTGGAAACCGATCATCCACTCATTTAAAAGATGTGCCTGGAGCTAAACCAGCGAGGCTGAATAATCTCTGCACTGCTTTCATCCTTCTTCAATTTTTTCTTTGTTCCATCAGCCACATGTGCATTAAGTGTAAATTGAAGGGCTCTTAGCTGGAAAAGCAGATTGTGCAAAGGGCCTGGCCCTCATCTTATAATTCAGCTTCAGTATTACAATTACTCTTAATAACACTCTTATTTTGTTGTATTATTTATTCTGGCTAGCACCCTCTAGGATCCCTTGAAGGCTTTTTTTTTTTTTTTTTTCCTGGTGGATTTAGCCAACATCCACTCATGAATCCAGATGTTTCTGCTTCTATCCACAGGAATTTTATGGTATGGATATGCCAAGATTGTAACTTCAGGCTCAGCCTCAAGACAAGTATTTTTCAAATTCCCTAAATCAAAAATGGAAAGTGCCACGAAAAACCTGGGCTTTACTGCCTTTAGCGTGCCAGAATGGAAATCAAACCACAGGACGGTATTGCTCAAGGTTCTGGATCGGGGTTGGTACAGATTCCTACGTCGCACCAGAAATTACAGCCCAGATCGTGCTATTTTCCGTGTTCTCGGGCACAGGCTCTTGCCTTTAGCACATCTTCAGCGCTTCTTTCCATTCACCGGCCCGAAGTGAAGAGCAAAGATACATGTGGGGCCAAGATGCTTACGCTGGAAAAAAGATTACTCACTGCAAGCCAGAGCCACTGCTGGTGCATTGAAATGAATGAAAACGCGCCCGTGTATGTCCGCTCATCAACGCAGATACTCTCCCCAGTCAAAACTGGTTCCGAAATAAGGGCAGTGACGAAATGCACCCTGCCCTGATGGGGACCTGGTGGATAACAGCGGTGTCTGCTGTGCCTTTGACAGCACTTAGGAAGAATAACCAAATCCAAACTCATTCCTTATCCCGAGTGACAAAAGCAGCATGAAGCAAGTGTTAAAATAACCTTAATAACCTTCCTTTCTGCACCGCCCGGGGTTTCCTTCGGGCACTCCCATTTGTGGCGTCCTGACTTTCTTCTCTACTCCGTGTTTGTCGGTGTGAGAACCCCAATTGAAGGCGCGGTGCGGTGGTGGGCAGTGCCAGCGTGGTGGCTTGGACGGTGTCCCCTGTTGGGGCTGGCCGTGTCCTTCCGACTGCCCCGAGGTAGCGCAGGAGCACGAGAATGGCGAGCGCAGGAGATGCACAGAACAGGTTATGTTGGCCTTTTGGCAACGAACAGTACACATCGCCTGTGGCCACCCTGCGCGAGAAAGGATGCGACGTCATGCCTGAGCCCACAAAAGGTGAATTTTAGCTTTTCCTCCAGGACATTTCTGACTGGCCCTGACCACACACCCTGGTCCTACCTCTGCTGTGCCTGATCCAACCCAGGAGGAGAAGAAACATGGAGCAGTTATTCCAGCCTGGCAGAGAAGAGCATGGAACAGCTCTTCTCTTGACCCCCAAGAGGCTCCAGCGCAGCAGCTAGTTATTGCTCCCTCTAATAGCATTACTTCTTTACCTGCAGAGTTGTTGGATCAAAGGAAGCTTAAATTATTCCTAAAAGCTCTTCTAAGGCTTCGCCCAGCACGGAAAAGCCTCTCAGCTGACACAAAGGATGGAGCCGGCTCCACAGCAAACCCCCGTGGGGCAGGGATGCGCTGGGACGAGGAGGAGGTGCTGAGCACCCCACGCCGGGACAGCCCGCGCCGGCTGGAGCACCAACGCTTTTCACCCCCCTACCTACCCCAGAGCTGAACACGGCCACCCCAAAAAGATGCTGCGTGGACCCGCTGAGGGCAAGGGCAGGCAGTCACTCCGCGCGAGGTGTCAGCAGTCGGGTTGACAAATCCCGGGGTCCACGCGGTGTCACAGGCAGGAGGCAGCAAGGGAGCAGCGGGGTTAATCGGGACGATGCGTTTGAAGGGGAAAGCCCTTTTCCTGCTAATGTCATGGATCAAATGCGGTGTGCGGGGCTGACGGAGGAGGGAGCGCATTAACTCTCCCACCAGCACGGTAGTTCTGCCAGTTCCTATCACATTTTCTGGTTTATAATGAGGAAATTCATTAGTATTCGAGTATGCAGTTCAAATCTTAAAGGCCACCCACTGTACTTAGATGTATATGACAAACTGCATAAGTATACCTGTTCCAATTTATTCTCCTGGCTTTTTTTAGTAAAATATGGTTTCAATGACTTTGTCTTCCTTGTAAAAAAAAGATCCACATTTTTCTTTAATAAGTTCATGACATTCAAGCTACTAATTTTCCTTACCATCACATCCCTTTTTGGACACAGAATAAAGGATATTGAATATAAAAAACCAAGTTAGGTTGTTTTTTTTTTCCAAGTTGGAAATGAAGAAATACAAAAATACTGAGCTCTTTAGTTTTAAAGTTGTTTTTTTTTAAAAAAAAAAAAAAATCTCTCAGCAGGTCAGAAAAGTGATAAAATGCTTTTGTCTCCATTTCAGTGGGAGGCGAGTTTCGCCTTCGGCATACCGAGCATCACGGGCGCCTCAGTGTAATTTGCTGCTGCCCATTGCGTGTCTTCTCCTTGGCCCGTACTGCTAGTGCTCGCTCGCTGGGATCACTGGGAGAGGCCACCAGGGTTACACAGTCCTGTTCCCCCTTCCCTAAGTTGTCACTTCCCAAACCTCTGCAAAGACCCATCCCGTTAGGACTGGTACCACCTCACCCTACAAATTCTGGACCTGTGCTCCAGTTTGGCCATATTCTGTGCATCTTTGGGTTTTGTGACGACTTTTGCGAGACTGCACCAGTGTGGACATCTAAACATGAGCATCGGTCACGGCGGGGAAGGTGAATTGACACCTGTAATGCCGTTAGCAGCAGCCAGGAGGGTGGCACGGCTGTGCAAGGACTGGGAGATCCTAAATGCGCTCACATCAGGATCAGTAGTGCCTCTGAAGCCATGTGCATCGTTCCATTAAATCACTTTAGGAACTAGTAATTTGGCCTTTCACACCCATTACATCGCAGTGCTGTTTCAACTAAAGGCACACACCTTCAGCGTACATAGCCTGGGCCTCAGAATTTAAAGGCTGGACAAAATTTTATGGAAATCACACAATTTGCTTTTGACATTACGGAAAGCAGAACCTGAAGGTTTGCCTTTCTGCTCTCCCTCACAACCATGAGCGCTGCACTGCCATTAATGCACGGAGCTGTTAAAACCTGCGCAGACGTAGATCTGTTACCTGAACAGCAAAAGAAGTGTGAAAAATAACCACCACACAGCACATGTCACCTCTGCTGCAGGCAGAGCCTTGGGCAGCAGCACCTCGGCAGCGTGGGAGGACGGGAGGTGAGGGCAGGAGGAGGAACAGGCTTTTGGGTGACCCAGAGCGGAGACAGAGCCCAAGCACCACGCTCCCAACCGGCTCCCGCGTGAGGCACAGCATCGATTTCCAGCCCCGACGTACCTCCAGCTCACCCACCTCGGAGGACTCGCTGCTGGGTCAGACATCCACAGGTTTTGCTGTGCTGAGGAAAATCTCACCTTCTGCTCGTCCAGTCCCTTGGGGTTTGTTTTTTTCTTCCCTGTAACCTTTGTTTGGAGCCAGTCTCGAATCCCTGAAAATAACGGTGTTTCCATGACAACAGCCCAGCAGTGGACTCCTCTGGGCATCTGAAAAAATCAAAACACGGCCAGTGCTTCCTCCTGCTCCGGCATCACACCCTGTGGTACCACAGCCCCGTCCTGTCGCCTCTCCCTCCTCTTGTGCTGAAGCAGACGGCAAACTACTTTGGGCAGAGCTCCGTCTGCTTTGGCATCGCCGGCATTTACTGCACGATAAACCACGCTTATCACCACGCTGCACAAGTGATGTAGGGGCAGGTATCAGACCACAGTACCAGCTCACAGGGCGGGAGAAAGGCCGAGAGGGTCTGCAGGCTAAAGGACAGCTAATTGGACAGCTGTTGGATTTTGTAATCCCCTAAGCTTTATTAATAAGATTGATAATTTTCACGCCCTCCCTGGTATTTTACAGAGGATATGGAATGATCCTTTGTTATTCACAGTCACTGCTTTGCTTCCAATGCACGGCATTTCTCCTGCCCCGCTTCAGCAAAGCCCTGCAACCACCGAACCCCCTGGTCCCGACCTGGCCAAGCACGCCAAGGGCCCCGCCGAGACCAGAAGCATCCCCAGAGGCATCCTCTCCTCGAGCGGGACAGGGTACCAGCCCCTTGCAGAATCAGGCCCTGCTTGCCCAAGCATTCCCTCCCGCAGGCGGCACAGCCGGTACCTTGCCCAGAGACCGGCTCCAGCTGAGCGCCCAATTGATCCATCGCTCTTGAGGCTGCTCCAAAACCCCATCCCTTCCCTGCAGCACTTCTGTCTTCCCTCAGACTGAGATTTATGAGGGTTATCCGTGGATGCGGCTGCAAGAAAAGAGTCCAAAAGCTTTTGTTGCAGTGCCGCGAGCAGCAGTAAAACAGCAAAAGGCTCTTTGCATACCTGATCCTCGCTGAAGGGTTACGAGCAGGACACCCAGACACAGACAGCGAGCTCTGAAGCGGGACCTGAGGAGGCAGCATGGACGCATGCCAACCTGACAATGGGGTTTCATTTAACGAGCGTGGATTTAAGTGTGGAAATCAAATATGAAACAGTCCTAGCCAGCATTGTCTGCATTCTTGGAGTGGCACTGAACTAGCAGAAAGAAAAGAACTGAGACACTGGCCCAGACATGCTCCAGCTGTCTGCGACTACCTCTTCCCTCCTCCACTGAATGTAACTATTCAGCTTGTTTTCATTTCATTATTGGATGTTATTTTTGCAACCTGGGAAAAGAATAGAAAAGGGGAAAGAAAAAAAAAAGTCCTTAAAATGCTTTTGGTTTATTTTTAAGAGCTAGACCATTTCTTTCCTTTTTATCAGAGATAAAGTACAGACTTTTAAAAGTGCAGGAGACCTATGGTATTATTAGTTAAGCATTTGTTTCTCAAATAAAATCCTTTCTCTCAGAGGCAGCAGCATTTGTGTTGCTGTGGTTATTCACGTAAGTCGCAGTCATTTAGTACTGAGCAACACGCAATTAAATAGCCATATAAAACACCCACAGGGTGAGCAACCGCTGCCTACAGGTAACCTTACATTTCAGGCACTCACTTGCCAAACGTTTCAGCTGTAGGCACATAAATCCTCATTTGCACATGGGAGCGGGGCAGGCCCTTTCCTCCATCACTGTGGGTAGGGAAACAGGAGGCACTCCTTCACCAGGCACAGGGCAAATCAAGCTGTTAATGAGTTGGTTAAAAGCCTGATGCCGCAGACGGCTATTAACGGGAGCGCTTCTCGACCCACCGCGGGGTCAGCCCTTCCCCAACTTCCCTTTTCCCTCCTCTGCCTTCCTCTCAAGAGCGCAGCTTATCCATTTTTAATGTTGAAAAGAATTCACATCCCAGATGTGATGGTAATTTATTTTCCCCTCTCTTTACGCCAGTTTTGCTTGACAGGGAAATGCCAGCATGCACCACCCGTCCCCCTCCCCAGCTGGGGACACCCCACCCTATGAAAAAGTCAAACGCTTGCCAGAAGAAGGGACAGGATTATATAGTTTCCCACTGAGCGTCCTGGGAATCCCTAGTTTGTGCTGGACTTCTCTGGAAAAATCTTCCCTCCATTTTGATGCCGATACACTTCAGCACAGCCGCAAGTTTTCAATGGCACTTCAAGGGAATAAGCAAGATTCAGGGTTTTTCTCACCATTTTATTTGTCTTCCTCCTTGGGACAAAGACATATATGCTAACCCAGGAGCTCTCTCATGTCAGCTTTTGCACACTCCTGCCGTATTCCTGGCAGAAGGTCATATATGCTTTGATGTGAGTTGTTGTCTCTCTCCAAACATTGTTTTGTAACATCCAAAGCAGGTCTGCAATTCTAAATTTGGAGGTTTTAAGTTCCAGCTAAGATTTTTGAAGTGCACGTGCAACAGCTGCTCACTACATGCAGATTGTTTCTTCCTATGAATGGCATTACTCTAAGGATTTGCGTGGAGAAGTTTTAATCTTATTTTAGCTTATTCCAGCCAGTTCGGCAAGGGGAGAGCCCTTCAACCTCCTACTCCAGCATGGTCCTCCCCTGGGCTGGCCGGACCTGAGCATGGCACTCGCCAGTGACACTGGAGCCACGAGGCATGGCAATCTGCTCCCCAAGGCACTGAGCCGACCCTGCCGGGCAATCCGGGGGCCTGAATAAGTGTTAAAGCGGACTGGAAGATGGGAAAGAAATTTTAGAGTGTTTCTTGAAATTATGTTCTTTCCATTTGAGGGCATTCAAATTAGATAATTTCCTTTTTCATCTTGACTTGTTTCCCTTTTGGTACTTTCACATTTTTTTAAATGAAAATTAATTCTCATACTAGAGTCTAATTTCCGTTCATTAAGGATAAGACACTATGATTTCAAGCAGTGAGTTTCTCCAAATCCAGAAACCTTAAACATATGCTCAACACCAAGCTTATGAGCAACTCCATTTACCTCAATATGTGTGCTTATCTCTAAGCATGTGCTTAAGTGCTTTGTTGGCAAAAGCTAGAGTGCTTATCCCTTTCCCGATGACCCTATTTAATATTTACTGGTATTAATCTGCTCAATAACTATAAACACCAGAAAAAAAAAATATCATGGAATTAGCTCTACACAGAGCTTTTCCAAATCCAATTTCTACATTACCCAGGAGGGTCAAACTGTTCCATGCTCAAGGGCTGACCCCAAAGCCACGGGAATCAGTGGAAGGGTGTTGACCAATTACACCGGTTTGGGGATGGGATCCCCAGTGAGCAGAAACACCTTTCTGGTTTTGGCACTGTGACTAATAGGGATAACAAAGGCTCTACGCTGACATTAAGAAAATTCGTTTTATGTATTGACATCCTGTTAACCTCCAGCGCACTTAAAGGAAGCTGTTAATTTAATGGTTGCGTCAGAAAGATATGGCAGAACGTACATTGCTGAGCAATGGAGGAAATCTCCAAGCCTAATGTCAGCATTAACACTGCACAGGACAGCACAGACTGCAGGGTCCTCTGTACAGCACATAAATTTAAAGAATCTGCCCTTGACAAGGCAAAAATTTTCAAATCAAAGCGGTAGTAGCTGATACAGACTCTAGGTACAGGCTTTGGTATCTGCCTCCACCATGAAAGCTGTCCTCCAGCAGCAAAGCCTCTCTAGGTCCTACGTGTCCTTCCACTTGGATTGGATGCAAAATGGGTGGATTAATCCTCACCCACCACTTGGGTAAGAAGGTGCACACAGGTCTTCTCTCACCCTGTTGTTAAGGGTTCTCCACAGCCCTCAAGAACCAGAAAAGTTTAATTTGCTATTAAGTCTGAGCAGTGCCGGGATTTCACTGCAATTAAATTTGCCTACAGGTGGTATCCATTTTACTGAGACACCAAACTTATATTGCGCATATATGCAAAGGTAAAAGTGGAAGGTAACAGTAAGACACTTCTCTAAAATGAGATGCTTGACCTAAAAATATAGAAAGATAAAGACCCTGACTCAGCAAAATACTTCAGCGCATACCTAGCAGCAGCCACGCAGATGATGCTGTTGAGCTCAGCCTGACACAAGTGCTGTAACTAGCACTATGATAATCAGGATTCATTACAAGTTGGACGGGATCTGACTTACAATTGTGCCATAAAAACATGTTTTTAATCAGTGAATGCCAGTACTTCACTTGAAGTGATGAAACTATAGTCTTTCCATTGCTCAGACACTGGCTTAGGTTTATATCCCTGAAAATACCTTAACTTACAAGGGCAAAGTAGACAGATTATTTGGGTTGTTGCAGTACTTCTAAGAAAACCTTTTTCTTTGTGTGTCAGGCTGGCACTCACACTCGAGACGCAGCGCACTGACCCACGTTTGATGCGTCTGCAGATCTGAGCACTGACCTTCCAGGCACAGGATCGTGGACTTGCATCCTTGACTCCTGCAACTCACAGCATTGCTCCAAGCGTCGTTCCTGATTGTGGGTCACTCTTGACTTCGACTCATTTTCCATTAAACAGCCCACCACCTCCATTCACCCACTCTCCCCGTCTGTCTCCTGCACAGCCATCACTGCCCTTCCCCGGACGCTGCTCCCCACTCTTCAGCCTGTGGCTCAGGGTCAGCATCATCCTGCAATCCTTTGTCCTGCTGCTTACACTTTTCATCCACTAGCTCCTAACGAGAAATGGAAAGGAAAGTTCCTTGCAGCTTCAGCCAACCTAACCTCCTAATGTCTTTCTGCCCAGAGAGACAATAACCACGGTTCAAGCCAAGACACTATCTCTTCCAGACGAGGGAAGTCTGGCAACCCCGATAGCTAATGACCTACGTAAGCCAGCGTTACAATTTCACTTTCCATAATTCAACTACGGTTTCTAAACTGTGTGGAAATGCTATATGGTATTTATGGGAACATTAAGGTTACTTAGATTTTTGGAAACTGTTTTTGGTGGTCTTGGCTAACCACAGTCTTGAACTATCACATTTGCTTGATAAAGCTTAGAAATGTCTCTAAGCACCTCTACCAAAATAGAAAGGAGGAATTTGCGAGGCATTTCAGAAAACAAAATGCCTCCTGAGTGCACGTTCCTCCTCTCATCTGGCTGCAGTCAGCGCAGGTGTCCATCTGCACGCGGAGCAGACAGCAGAATTAAAACCTAAACCTATAATCATTAGTCAGGCAAAATTACAGTGGGTGATGGTCTACTGAGCTGAGCCGAGTGCTTTATGGCAGGTAATCAGCACACTCCTGCCCGATAACCTTTTTAATCTCTTGGGTTTCTAGTCAGCAGTTCTGCTCGTGTGGGCAGCGAGCATACAAAAGCTATTTTCCCTGTAAGTGTTATAATTTCTATTTCAGTTCAGCACACTTCCTTATTGAACTGTCATTGCCCACAAATGAGTTTTCTGAGTAATTAATACCACGGGGGCTCTAATGAAGATGCTGTGGTCAGATTTTGCTACAGCAGCTCCAGGTGACATTACCAGTCTGCCACCCTTTTCCAGCTCTTCAAAAATACGACGTCTCCTTAGCAGGACAAATTGGGATTTAAATAGCCTGACAGCACTGAGACACAGGTTATTTTGCCTGTTTAAAAAGATAACTTTAGCACTAGATGTGCCATTCTAGACGACGAAATCCTCTGTTTGTCAAGTCAGGAGGAAATCAAGAGCAGCAGCACCCCAGATTTCCACAGGCTGCCCTCCCTTGTCTCCCTGGGTGGTGTCTTTAGATGGTTCTTCATGGACACCTTGCCACCACTGTCCCCCCCATGGCTCCGCTGCTGGTAGCAACTAGGAAAGCAAAAATGAAGTGCTGTCAACTCTTGCTCTGACCAGAGCAAAGGAGATCGACCAGCCTACTAAAATACACTGGCTACTGTCGGGCTGTAGGTGGCTGAGAGGGAAGGGGGATAACAAACAGTGTGAGGTTTTGGGAAGGGGAGGGCTGGGTCCAACTGCCCTGACACGTGCTCGATGCAGAAGACTGATGTGAGACCACTTGCTCCTCACGCAGATGGAGGGGTTTAATTCTGATAATACATCTTGTAAATAAGCGAAGCCAAATAATCCTTACACAGGGAAAAACACTAAGGAAGCTGTGGTTACCAAATATGCACGGCTTACAGATTTTACTGAGGGCTTGGAAACGTGGGCTCAACAAACTAGCAGTTAAGGGACTTTATTTTCGAGCATGTGAAGTAGAATTGTGTTTCTTTGTGCACGGGGAGGTTATATGAGTTCACATTCCCCAAGCTGGGCTAAGAGGACGCCTGGTTCTGCCAGAGGACGTGCAGGTGCTCCACCACCGCCACCACCCCCCCACGCCGCCCACCTGGCTGCGGCGCTTGAGCCTGACCAAACCCTGACATTGACATCCCAGTTCAAGCTTTTATGTTCGACTCACCTTGGAAAACATCGGACATTAATCCCACCATGCAGGTACTAATAACAGAGAAGAAAACATCGTTGAGGCCCCCATCAACTTCCTCCTCAGGACAGCTGATTTATTATAGACAAAGTGCTTCCTGCTTTGTCCTAACATCCCACTTGGCTGCAAATGCCCGTCAGAAATAAGGAGCAGTTCATCTCCTCATCTTTTACCTTCAGGGCAGCTTGGGTTAAAGTCAAACCACATGAAAGGAGACGGCGCTTGCCTCTTTTACAGCTCTACAAAAATCGCCTTTTTTATCATACTGGATGGCAATTTTTGTAACTGGCTCTGATAATTAATTAGAAACTAATCCAAGAACAAGTAAGTGAGCATGCCGCTAACCGTATATGGAAGAAAGACTACAGAAAAAATTAAAGAAAGAAATTTTGCTGGCAAACCTCAAAGAAAAGTAAAGGCATTAGTTAATAGACATATTTTCTTAAAACACAAAGCCGTTCCTTTGAAGGCAACAGCTAATGAATAAGTCTGATGAAGCTGATGCTTGTAAAGTTCCTTTGAAACAATGTACGTGTACACCCTCAGAAAGAAAATAATTTCAGAACATTGGCATTATGCATGTCTTCTGAAAAGTCTTTTAGTTACAGTAACTTCTGTGTTGTGTGAATAGCCTTCAAGGAGAAAAACAGGCGTCTACTCCACAGGTTAAATAAATAATCCGTCTGCAAAGCTGGTATAACATTTTCTTTCTCCTTCAAGTTACCAGCTATGAGATTTATCTCCGTCCTACTGAAACCTTCTACTCTGAATCCAGCTGAGTTAACGATTGGCCCGTTTATGGAAGCTCAGACCCAGCAGAGCACTAAGATGCCCACATAGCTGCTGCCAGAGCGCCTGGCCCTTAGGTGTCTGCCTCCCCGGGCCAATTCCCATCCACACCAGTAATGCCGAGTTCCTCGTGTCTCCATAACACGGCAGAAGTCATGGGCTTCATAGAAGGCCCAAAGCCCCAGATGTTGAGCTAGGCAACAGACAGAAGCAAGAACAAAGGAGCAGAAGGCAGGTACAGGATGGAAGAGATGGAAATCCTGGCTCTTTCCAGGGCTTTGAGACCTGGACTGAGGCCGAAAACAGAGCCCAGCTGCTCTTGGGGAGGGCTAAGCAGATCTTACTCTTCTTTTAACTCCTAATTGCCAGGGGAGGGACTGATGATGCCAAGGTTTGCCCCAGGCTAGAAGCTAAAGCCAAGAACTGAGAAACACAAGTATTATACCCTCGATTTCTTGGAGGGGGAGGGTGTCAGCAGCAGCTGAATTCTGTTTATAGAGTAGGGAGGAAAGACATTGGTACCTCTGCCCTTATTGGAAACCCCCCCTCAGCCTCAGTAATGACTATCTTCAGCGGAAGAACGGTGCAAGGTGAGAAGTTTGCACCTTGAACTGTGTCACTGCTCTTATCACAAGATGCCTGGCGGCAAGCAGGAACAAGACCCATAAGTAAAATTAGCTCTTATGTGGGAGGACTACCTCAAGGCCCATCTCAGAGGGCTTAAACAGATC
This sequence comes from Charadrius vociferus, assembly GCF_000708025.1. NCBI lineage: Eukaryota > Metazoa > Chordata > Aves > Charadriiformes > Charadriidae > Charadrius > Charadrius vociferus. Next base: position 6,545,058 of record NW_009648255.1, read on the forward strand.
TTTACAGGATTGCTTTGAAAGGGAAGGAGACACACAGAAGCTTTTCCACAATACCAACATCAGCTATTGCCTTGCTGTTGGTCTCCCCTGTCTGGGCTGGGGTTTCGCCTTGTGGAATTAACCCAAAAATATCTGTTTTTCTACACCCAGCCCAGTGACTAGCTAGGCTGAATAAACCCTCAGTAATCCCATTTCTACCCACAATTCGGATGTGCCGACCCCTGAAGGGATCCAGCTCCCGACTGATTGGAGGCACGGGGGAATTGATGTCATGAAGCTCTAGGAAAATTCCTCAGGCTGGAATGTCTGCCCTGGTTGAAGTTACAGTTAACGTCAGCAGATGTGTCCTAGCTACCTTTTATAACCAGAATATAATTATACAGGATGGTTTCTTCAGGGCAAAGGCAGTTGGATGATTTCTGCCACAGTCCACAGCCCGTCTGGGCTGGTGGCACCGATACGGAAATGCTCCAGTCTGAGAAAATCCTCAGGAAAAAGAGCCTCAAAACAAGGGTGGAAGGTAGCACAGTTTAACTTGGATTACCTCACTGACTGGTAAAATTCCCAAAACGGTTGCATGATGGAATGGGAAAATATCAAATGTAGCTGAAGCGTGCGTAGGGATGGGCAGGTCTTAAGTGAGTGGATAAACGGGCGCGTGCAACAACTTCCCCACAAGTCTGCTGGTTTTGGGACTCAATACTCTCTCAGTCTGAATCAGAAGCTGCCCCTCTACTGCCTCAGCCTTTCCCCTCTGTTCTCACCCCGGCGCTGGTGTCCAAGGGTGAGGTGTCATGAGGTACCCGAGTCACATTAGCAGCTCAGTGTCACCGAAAGAGGCAGTGCCGGTCCCAGCCAAATATTCCTACCAATTTCCTTGCACCTTGCCTGTCTGACCCCTCGGCAAGATGATTCAGCTCGCTAAACCATCCAAACTATTCAGCCCTGTGCTTTGGGAGGGCTCCCACCCTGCCCACGCTCCGAGCTGCAGGGCAAAGGTATGTGACACGCGTACAGCCGGTGGACCGGCTCCAAAACAAACGCTGCTTGGTTGGCTAGCACAAGAAATATAAAAAGCTAGACAAATAAGACATACCTCAAGCACATTTTCCTACCTTTGTGGGATTAAAATCCCTCCCTGCATGTCTAGTCCTCTGCTCTGAAGCTTGTTTCTCTCTGTGTAGGCAGGAGATCCCTGTAAAAAAGGAATATTTTATTATGAAAGCACTCTTGTCTCTTCCTCCCTCACCTATCTGCTTCTCTTGAAAAGATCACACACCCCCATTTTTTTTCCCTCCTTTCTAAAAATACTTGGGAGAAAACCCCTTTGTATTTTCAAAATCAGCCTCTCAATCCAATGAGGTTCAATGCGGGCACCAGGTGATGCTCAGCACCCCTATATAGACCCCAGACAGCCTCCGGGTACCACACCTGGGCAAATCACCAAAGTTTAGTGATGCTTTTTGTTACCCCTGTGCTAGCTGCAGATATTTCCCTTCTCTTTATATTTCTAGGGAGGGCAAAGACAGCAGAGAAAAACGAGCCCCAGATGCCAAATGGAGTTTGAGCTTGACACTGCCAAGTGAGACTTCCCAAATCATCCCAGTTCATGGCCCAACAGGAGGCGCCTACCAGAAAACCTACTGCAAATTTGCTTTCATGTTATGGAGTGGGCCATCATCATCCTTCTTCCCAAGCAGAGCTTTGTTTTTGCTGGGAATGTGCTCAGTATCACACTTATTGCTGTTATTGTGTGGCTTTCCCTTCCTCTCGCAGCTACTAAGCTCAGGAAGCCTTACATTCAGGTAATAAATACTATGGACTGATTGCAGTCAGATACAGCAGAGAGTATTAGAAAAGCCTCAGATAAACCTTCAGCGTCAGACATCTCTACCCACTGAGGGACGTTGAGAAAGACAGGCTTGGAAGAAGTGAAGGAAAAGATGAAGATATTGGATTTTATTAGTCTACACGTACCAAGAAGGCACCAAAATACTGATTTCGTGAGGCTATCTAAAAGCAGACGTGCAGAAACAACTGCATTGAAGGATTCCCACAGGTAGTTAGGCAAATACCTTATAAAAATACCAGCAATAAAATACAAGTGAAATGGCTGTGTTGGTACACCGAGCTCACATCATTAAGTAACAGTGCTATGAGGTTAATGGTAAAGCGAATCTCTTGGTTAAATCTAAACTGGAAGAGGTCTTTCCAATTTTAAGGAGCCTGAAGGAGTCTTAGGAAACCCAGATACTAAGTGCTCACCAGAAATGTTGCCACTAGTTTTTTTGCTGTCCTCTAGGCTCTAACTGACAGCATTGATAAAGGATCAAAGATGACATTTATCTAAGTCACTTTTGCTGTCTAGTCATGGTTTTAGAGGACAACATTCAGATTTCAAGCGATGTCTGCTACATTCAGTGGGGTTTGGAACTTGATTTTAGGGTAATATTCATAATACAGCTGGGAACAACTAAGAACTGAATTTTAATTTCAAAGTCCATTCCCATTCTTCCTTTCCATGTCAGTGCTATCAGGATCGCAGCTAGACTAAGAATTTAGAGAAAACTCAGAAGAGAACGCACTTTCTTCATTTCCCCCTCTAGGATCATCACAGAGCAGAGCTGACTGCGTGCTCCACAGCATCTCACCACCAAACCTTCCCCAGGTGATTCAGCACGATGACAAACAGGTGACAGGGCAGCCGGCACAGCACCGGGCACACCGAGAGCACTGTTTGGGCTCACTGAATCCAAGAGAGAAAGGTCTCAGCCCCTGTGCCCACCTCATGGGTCCATGAAACCATGCCAGGCTGTGCCCCACCTCTCAAACCAAGGCGAGCCCTCTCTGCTGCCTTCTCCCAGTTCAGTTCCCAGACATTCAGTTCAGCACTTATTTCTAAGTATGCTGAAATTAGTGGAACTAGCAGCGCTGAAAGAAATTCAGGATCTCGGCTGAATAATCCGAGATACATAAATTCCTGTGACAATTAAAAACAGAATCTCAGCACAGAGCAAGCACCAGGAGCTTCTAGTAACGTGTTCAGTTTATGTTTCCACAGATAAAAAGAGATGAATGACTGAGGAACACTGCGTCCTCCAGAGTCTTGAAAATCGTACTGGTGTTCACAAGGCCAGAGATACATCCCCTCTCATAGCAATCAATATTGTAACTGTGGAATGTATGCAAAGCTGCAGAGATACACAGGTTTTCAGAAGTTCCCATCCTCAGTAGGGCTGTTGTATTCCACCTGGGTGGGTTTGTTAAAGCCCCCAGCAGTCATGCCACAACACTCGTTTCTGTGAGGTAAAAAATCATATTTGGCTCTTATATGAACACTGGCTGCAAACATAGAATCACAGAATGGTTTAGATTGGAAGGGACCTTCAAGACCATCTTGTTCCAACCCCCCTGCCCTGGGCAGGGACACCTCCCACCAGCCCAGGTTGCTCCCAGCCCCGTCCAACCTGGCCTTGAACACCTCCAGGGATGGGGCAGCCACAGCTTCTCGGGGCAACCTGCGCCAGGGGCTCACCACACTCACAGGGAAAAATTTCTTCCTGCTATCTAATCTCAATCTACCTTCTTCCAGTTTGAAGGCATTCCCCCTCATCCTAACACTTCATGGCCTTGTAAAAAGTCCCTCTCCAGCTCTCCTGTCATCCCTTTAGGTACTGGAAGGGGCTATAAGGTCTCCCTGGAGCCTTCTCATCTCCAGGCTGAACAACCCCAACTCTCTCCGCCTGTCCTCATAAGAGATGTTCCAGTCCTCTGACCATCTTTGTGGTCATCTACATATGGAAACCCACCCTATTGCCACAATCCTTCACTACGTACACACACCTCTGATTAAATGGGATCCCCGTTCCCAGCTGGAGCAGAAAGGCTCTGGCTCTCAGGCAGGGGAGCTAAGGGGGTCTGGCTGCCGGGATGGAGAGATACACAGGGCTCATCTGCGCTGCGTAATGAAGTCCCGCAGAGGCCCTTGCTTGCACAGTAGTCTCTGGACACAATTAAAATGTGAGCCATGTTTTGCTGGGGATTACCACGTTGTTACTGGTTCCCTGATAGCATCAGCTCCGCAGTGTGGATACAACCAAGGGGAATGCTTAAAGAATCCAGATGCACTCCTCAGCTTTAACGTGCTTTCCTTTCCCCAAAATATTACTATACATTTTCTCCAGTGACAGCTGTGACTCAGTTACCTCAGCAGAGAAGAGGAGGATCAGTTTGTTTGGTGTGTGTTTGTATTTTTCAGCTGAATACCTAAAACCACAAATAGAACACTTGGCCCTCAACATATCTTTTAAGGCAAACTGCATGAATGTACTGTACACAGCAGCCTCTTGCCATCAAGGAGGAGACTTTTCTTAATAGTTATGCTACTAAGGAATATTAAATGGAACAATATACATCTTTCCCTGTTAAAAGACTTTACAGAAGACCATAATTAAGTTTTTGGGAAGATGCGACTCTAGACTGGTTGAGACAACTTCTTCCTCAGTACATCTCCCCTTTAAGTACCAGAAGTGAGCTTCCACATGGACAAGGGGTGTCTTAGGAAAAATAAACAGACTAGGAGGCATTTATATGAAAAGCACTTAAATAGTCTAATCTCTGTAGCTAATTTAAGAGCTTCTAGGGAAAAAGAAGGTAGAGATAAGGAATCTTAATGAGGTCAGGCCAAAAAAAATCAACACACAATCAGCAATCACATGCTGGCTGACAGCTGCCTGTTCATTACGTGTGATGAGTTTGACAGTTTCTCAAGAGGGGAGACCACTACAAAAACAGTAAAAACATTCCGCTAATAAACCCACTGAGCTAGTATTAAAGTCTCAGTAAACAGCAAGAGCCTGGTAAAGCATTGTTAGCCATCGCTAAAGTATCACTAAGCAACCCTTTATCCTCCTTAGGGCTGGATTAGCTTCATCGTGGCAATAACCAACAGCCCTTCATCCTTGCTCACAAGGCGTAGTTTGGAGTGCTATGTAATTTTCCTGCGAAACTCCAGCGAGAGCGGCCGCTCCGACTCCCAGCCCCTGCCGAGGCAGAGGGGAAGCTGCGCGTCTGCAGGGAAACCAGTCTGCGGCTGCTGGCGGTTCGGTAGCCGGGCTGCAGGACACGGCAACCAATTCCTCTTAAAAGACAAGCAATATTTATTCACCCTCACGCTTTAATTCTTTCCTGATTGATAATCAGCAGCCGATGTGCCTCTTTAGCATTGATTTAAAGAAGCTCAGCCTTACTTTTTGCCCAAAGCTACACTAGCTGCTGTCAGGATTTCTACTAAAACGCTGTTGAACTGCAGGAAAAAGTTTTTCACTTTGAGGGTGGTGAGGCACTGGCCCAGGTTGCCCAGAGAGGTTGTTGAGGCCCCATCCCTGGAGGTGTTCAAGGCCAGGCTGGACATGGCCTTGGGCAACCTGGGCTAGTCAGAGGTGTCCCTGCCCATGGCAGGGGGGTTGGAACTCAATGATCTTCAAGGTTCTTTCCAATCTAAACCATTCTATGATTCTATGAAAACACTGAAATGAGGAAACTCCCGGGCATATAGACCTCACTCATATAGACTATTGCTCTGAGATAATAGCTTACTGCTAGGCATTGCTCCTATCTTCCATCTTTATTTTGTACGGCATTTACACTGGTATCTTCTCAGCAGGACCTCCAAAGTGCTTTTTTCCCCTGGATATTAGTTATAGATCACCTACCAGAGTGAATTCAACCAGGGGGTTAGCTCACCTCGGCTGATCTCTCAACAAACTCCCAAGGAAGACACGAGGAATAAGGGACTTGACCTGCCTCAACCTGATCTGAGGGGTCAAGTAGAGACCAGCACCACTAAACCGGTACTTCAAAAAAGCTGAGGAGCAGAAGAAAAACAAGTTGGGTGAGTCTTGCAGGTCCTCCCTGGCTCTGCCTCCCCTGTGGTCACAGGTGTTGGGGAAGCAGCATCCAACAACCCCCATCTGCTTTCCCAGACCACAGCCTGAAAGGGTGGGGAGTTCCCAGCCACCTTCCCAGCCTTTCTTTGTCCCCATTGAAATTTCATTCTCAAATCAGTACTGGTACACTAACAATAGCGCCCCTCAGCCTACTCGCTGCTTTAACAAAGGTACAGCCACTTTTTGCCCGTGGTCTGACAGATGTGGTTTGTCACCAGCCAGACCCACATTGCAGGTTTAATGAGTGGCTGGGATTTACTCACACAGCTGTCCGCTTCTGTCGGTAAGATGATAATTTCCTGTGAACTAGAATTATTTGTTCATGCCAGAAGTTAAAGTCCACGCCTACAAGACAGATAATTGCAAACAGCAATTTTTATAGCAGAAAAAAGTCATTTAGATAGTGAGAAACATTGCTTTTTAGTGAAAGCAGGGTGACAGTTACAGAAATACATATTCAAATATTTCACCTGTGTCAGAATGACCCTATCAGAGCAGGAAAGAGGTGCCATGTAATTCAGAACCCATTATCTATTACCTTTGGTTTAGGAAGAGCTCAAAAAAAAAAATCAATGCCCTTCCTCAGACCCCAGGCTCTGAGGCAGATAGTGCCAGCTCGTGTGCTCTTACTCACATGGATGAAGAGATGCTCTGCCACAGGTAGTAGGGCTACCACCAACACGGCAGTCTGGGGCAACTCCTTACTGGTTTAAGCAATTCACCTCCCAGCTCATGAAGAAAAAGGTGGGTTTTTTCTTTGTTTCCTGAAAAGACAATGCACATAAACAACACATAAGGTGGTTTAGTTTTGTTACAGCAAGGGCTCCAGCTGCTGCCTGAGGGAAGGGAACCACAGGCAACCCCAGTGAGAGCACTGCCACGCTCCCACAGAGCCTGAGCACCACAACCAGAGCCACCAAAGGATGAACAGGTCCAAGGGCCACCCAAGGAGCCCAGTCAGGAGCAAAAGGAGGTAGGACCACATCTGCAACGCACAAGCAAGGAGCCATCCAGGAGACAGCAACCTACGGCATCAGTCCAAGAACACAGGCAGCAACAAGGGCTGTGGACCACCTCTCCTGCAGCATAACCCGGGCTGTGGACCACCACTCCTGCAGCATAACCCAGAGAGGGGTAAGAGCCCTGGGCTGAACTTAAATAGGGTCCAGGGCCCATGGTCAGGCTGGGGGTGAGGTCCCAGGTGAGGCTCCTCAGGGCCATCAAGTCCACGTGAAGCCCTGACACATACACCTGCTGATGATATTCATTTTATATATGGTGCATGAAGCCATACCGACTTATTCCTATGTGAGACCAAAAGCAGACAGCAGTCACCTATCAGAACGTCTCCCAAAATGATCCTACTATAAAGTCCTGTGCTCAGCTGTACCTTGGGTCTCATCATGAGCAGCCCGGTCCTGGGTTAGACCTCACCCTGGCTGATGAAAACGCTGGGCTGGTAACAGGCAGTGGCAGTGTGGTCAAATTTAAGTGTTTTTTGTTTTTTTTTTCTGAGTTCCCAAATTTCCCAGGTTAGTGCCACCTCAGTAAAAGCACATCACTCAGTTTAAAAACTAAGCCCTCTCCGGTCGGTTTGACTTTCTCGCACACCAGCTCCCCTGGACCAGAGCTCAGAGGACCAGAAGTGCCTGGCTTTAGGCAGTCAGATTTGAACAAGTACATGATAAATTTATTTTTTTACTAAAATCCAGCGTGTATAGACAGTGTAGCCCACCCTTCCTTCCACATCTTCACTGTCTGGGGCCGAGTCTTCCTCCTTATCTTCAGCGAGCGGTTCTGACATTCTCCAGATACGCACATGAGGTCATGCAGAGACTTTTTTGGCTAAGTACCCTGCTTATCCACAACGCTTGCACGTAGAGGAGGTTGGGGACATCTTCCCGTATTTGAACCAAAGGGAGAGTTTTATCTCTGCGGGAGCCCCAAAGACACAATACAAATGTTTGCCTTACGCTGTTTCCCTCCTTACCAAGGCCCTTACGGCTTTCAAGGGAATAGATCGCAGGGCTGTGCCAAAACTGGCAGCTTCCTGGAGAATTTGCAGTAGATAACTTTAAACAGGTTGAAGGTACAGGGGACACCCAGTAAACCACGATTTGCAGTGAAATGGAATAGTAAAACAGAAGAGAAGACTGGGAAAAACTGTTTGCTAAAGAAATGGTTTCTTCGTCAAAGCCAGGCCGGGGCTTTTTGCAAATAACACTGATTGCTAATTAAACTGCTCCTACTCTTTATGTTTTCTTTTTACAAACTTGCTTCTCTCTGGTATAGAGACAATGAAGAACTTGCGTTTTCAAGCAAAGCTGATGTGCCAAATTGTGATCTCAGTGAAACTGGTGGAAACGCACATAAAACATTCCCTTAGGGGAAGGGGAATTGTGGGGTTCGGAACAGAGCCCCGGTCACACAAATGGAGTTTCATTATTTGGTATGTGAGTTCATTATAAGTGGGTTCAATTATATTTCATCAGTGAAGAGAAAATAGCCTTTTCATCCAATGTATCTAGTTGAGTTGAATGCTAAGCACATCTGACGCAGCTTTTGGAAAAAAAAAACAACAAAACAAAACAAGAACAGTAGCCATGTGAAAAAACAAACAAAATGACTAAGGCATCTCGGCGCCTCAGCGAGCTCTCTTTTCTCACGGAGCCATCGGATAAAGAAGTGAATGAAGTACAGTAGCTTAACATGCATCGCATGAGTGTGTGCGGTGCCACATTTGCTGATTTACTAACTCGTTTTGTTTGAGGGGCACTTGAAAGGCTTTGACATTTACAGCTCTGTAGGCAAATGTGAAAGGAAAGAATAGCTGCTGTATCTCCCAGCTCCCAGCTGCTGGTAAATGCCTACTCAAAGCGCCAGCAATCCACATGAAATCGGGAGGCACTATTAGCCACAGAGCTTCCCAGGTCCGTCTGCGAACACTATTAGAGCAAATACATCAACAGTCAGTAGGGTTAAAAATGTAAATCGACCTCTCAGCGAGATGTGAAGTCTCTCAATGGAAAGTTGTAATGCCTTTACCAAGTTTTCTATTCTAACACTGTGCAAGCCGGATTCAGAAAACAGCCCAGAGCCTGCGGTTACCGGCCATGTATCAGTTACTGAGCGTAGACTGGGTATCCTAAGATACTTAAGTCTAAGGAGTTTTAGGACTTTAGGACTTTAATTGCAAGGACAGATTTGTTTCTATGTGAGTCACGCTCTATACAAATGTTTATTCTACTGTATGTCTCCCGCTTCACGAGGGCCTTCCAGTTTTCAAGGACGCAGCACACGCAGGCGTACCAGGCGCAGGACAAGCACGCCTCGTGGGGTTTCAAGTACTGTACTCAGCCGTGTTATTTCTCACGCATGTGGCTGTTACATTTCAATTTGTCAAGCCTGAAAGCTTTTTGCCTTTCTAAATCAATCAGCGGATTGATATCAGAACCCGTTTCTGGTAGCGTGGGTGTTTCGAACTTCTTCAGTTCAGCCTTGGGAGTCTTGGGTGGGGTTCGTTGTGTGCAGCATCATTTTTCTACTCTGCCACGCGATGTGGCCTCTGTTTGTCTGCAGCTTGCTGACAGGCAGCACTGTCAGAGTCTGAAGTTGCCCGTACATCTGGCTATTCTCTGGCAGTCCTTCCCACCTATTTGGCAGGACCCTGCCTATCCAGTTAGGACTTTTCAGCCAGGTGAGGAGCAGCATGGTAAAGACTGAGGGCAGCGAGGAAGCAGGGTGGAGCAGGAGGAGGCACGAGAGGGAGAAGAGGAAAAAGCAAAGATAGCAATGGAGTAGGAAATGAAAAGATACAAGGGGAGTACAATGATTAAGACCAGCAGGGAGTGACAGAGAGATGATGACAACTGTTTTCACAAGAGGAATGGGATGGTGCTGATTCCTTAACGTGTAGACTGCATGCGAGACATTCTCTACAGATTTCTCGCGCAGACTTGCTCAGTTGGAAACCTGCATGGAGAGTAATTGCCTGTGTTTCCTTCCCATGGAGACCAGAATATAGGGGAGGAGAGTAGAAAGTTGCACGTTTGGATGTAATCCACAATTAGAAAGCACTGCTGGTCCTCTAGTTTAGACATGGTCTGCCTTAAACACGCTCAGATGGACAAGACATGCAAGGCAGCTCTACTCCCTGCCAAGCTAATTTGGAGAATTAATCTGGAAGAAGTTTGAAAGGTGGTTTCAGAGGCCACTAATAATATCCATTCTTCCAGTTATGCTTTGTCCTCTCCATCATCTCAGAAACTCACACGGAAGACAACTCCTAATCAAAAGCATATGTGAATTTGCACTCCTCTTCCTCCAGAAGAGCTCAGCTGAAACCCTACAACTACAAAACTCATTCAGCCTTCCCTGGACTAGGCATTGTTAAGATCCATTATTTCCTCCCACATTCACATTCACGATGCCTCCAAAATCAGTGTTGGAGGGATGCCACAGGGCATGCGGGCATTTGTCCACTCTCCTTCCCCTCGTCCCATGAAGAAGAGTCGCTGCATGCTGAAACAGCTGATCCCTGGTTTTTGTTTTTCAGCCTCACAATCTGGTCCCCGGTCCCTGCCCTTCCTGTGTGCAGCGGCTCTGCAGAAGGAAATTCCACTTAACTGCTAACTTTTGGGGAGGAGGCATCAAGGGGAAATTCGTTCCCTTCCTCGAGGCTGCCAAAACAAAACCTCCTGTTTCCCATCCAACTGCAAGAGAAGACAGCAGAGGTCCTTGGGAAAGTACATGGCGCTTGTAGTGCCAGATGCAGCACTCATGGGTTGTTATAGTGAAAAGCATTACAGAAAAGCGGGTATTTCGTTTATGTTTCTATCTAGATAGTATTGTTTAACAAACAAGGACAAATTCCCAAGAATTGTTTGCTGAAACACAAATCACGCATAGCTTGGATTATTCTTAGAGTATTCACTTTATTCTTCTTCTTAGAGGTTCATATTTATCACATCTCACGCTCAAAATATTTCTAATTAAGAAACAATGATGTCAACATACTCTTTTGCAAACTAAAACAATGCCGTGGAAGAAAGGCTGCTTTCTTCATTTTTCTCTTGCATATAAATGACTAATGCCATTCTGTGAGAGCGCCTTTTGAAGTGCACAGTTGACCGCTGCCACCCACCACGCACAGATCAGTTCTGATTCCCCCCGTGCACAGATCAATTCCTTAGGCTTTATGTTTCTTGAAAATCTGTGTGACATCTTTAGACTGGAGATAAGGTCAACAACATATTCCTTGCCTCAGATGATGAGTTTCCAGGCTTGATTCACGTCGCCTTCTATCAAAAGAGAATATAAAATAGAATTGCAACTGGCCTGCAAGAAAAAATAAATTAAGTAAAACAAATCATTCTTTTCATCTGCTCTGATGCTGGCAATAAACATCACTGTAGCTGTGAAATGCAAATGAGTACGGGCTTTCACTCACTGACAGCAGACATCACATCACCAGAGAGATGGCCTTGAGATCCCTGCCAGTCGCAGTCACAAGCCATCCCTATGGCAACTAAAGCAGGGGCTTGCATTGAAGAGTAATACTGGGGAAAGGCTTATTTAATATGCTCTAGCAGCTGAAAAATGAGAGAAAAGTCAGCACCGCAGGAGCAGCCTGGTTTCTGCATATCACATCAAGGCTTTCGCCCCCCCCCAGGCAGTAAGGACGGCTACCAGGTGACAATTCAGCTGAGCTGTGGGGACATACCAGTGGACGTCCCGGGGTCTTGGTCCTTGATTATCCTGCCCCAGAATCTGATTATACCACATCGTGACCTTAATCTGGCCCACACATACAAACTTCCTTCCCATAAAAAGGAAAATACAGAGAAAAGCCTGGAACTTGGGCACTGAGCAGACAACACGTCCAGGCTGAGGAGCCGTCTGAATGCTATGAAACCCACGTTCCTCCTTCCAGACGTAGCCAGGGGACTGAAACTGCTTCCAACACATCCTTTTACAGTCCACTTTCCACCCCATAGATACAGGCCTTTGCAAAACAACATTCAAATGCTGAAATGCTCCGGAATGTCACAACTTCTTCCTGAGCTGGAAAAGAGCAGGTATGGGGGCAAGCAGAGCAAATAAATCTGTCCTGGACTTCGTGTTGATGCTAAGGGTTGCTGTCAAGAGAACTAGAAGGCTATTCCCACCATGTGGTGACACCACTCTTCAGGAAACAAACGTTTGCCTTCATTGCTCATGTCTTCAAGCTCTTACAGCCAGTAGTTGCTCTTTGGATTGCTTTAGTCATACCTCCACTTGAATATTGAACAACAAGCACCCAGAAGGACACATTGTTTTTTTCAACGTCTACCTCTCGTTTTTGATGAGCAATGATTACAGGAAAGGTGAGCATCATTGAAAGTAGGAGTAAGATCGCAAAATTTACCTGGTAGAAGCAAAAACAATGGACAAGAACTAATTAAACTCCAATGGGAAAACTGTTATTTGCTCTGAATATTCTAAACGGAGGTTTAAATAAGGCAGGAGCTTGAATTTCATTTGCTCTGAATATTCTAAACGGTTTAAATAAGGCAGGAGCTTGAATTTACAACTGTGTTTCAACGTCGCGTTTAGTAAATATTAACAGGGAATCAGTTACATAGGAGTGAGACAAGTTCAGGTAGGAGAAAAAGCTCCGAAAGAAGAAAAAAAAAAAAGAAAGAAGAAAAAAAAAAATTCCGGCAAGCTGAAGTTCTTTGTAGCAATTTAAAATAAACTAGCGAGGTGAGAAGCGTGCCGGTCACCGCTGCTGCTCTGGAGCTGTCCCCCGGCGCTCCAGGAGCAGCCCTGTCCCAGCAGCCGCAGTCCCCGCTCTTAGCTTAGCCCAGAGTTCCACAGGCGGCAAGAAATCCCAAAGAAATTGTGACCGGCCAATAACGAGATCAGCCGAGGAGAAAGTACTGAATTAGGTAAGAAGCCCAGACACATTACAAAAGGAAGTGGAGAACTAGTGTCAGTAATCTTCAGTGAATCACCAACCGGAGCAACCATGGAAAAAGAGTTTATTATCTGATAGTTACAAGTGTTGGGGAGGGACTGGATCACCAGAGGACATCTGCACAGTGTTTTCATCAGCCTAATTGTGCCAACATTAACATTAGCCAACAGGAACTGAGCTCAGTGTATTAAATAAACTTGCTGGTATTAACCTGTTAAAACTCTCCGAGTACGTGACCGAGCGAAGTCCTTCTTCAGCCCACCTGGAGCAGCATATGGCACCACCAACCAGATTAATCCTTTTAATCTGTATATTGTGGCAACTTGTAATGAGATACAGAGTTTTCCGCTGTTTCTAATTCAGCCCTCATCGGGAATGGTGTTCAGTCCCTGCTTTTCTGAGGTTATTCCAGTTACTGTTGTGACTTCATTTCCTCGTAGACTTGTGATTACCTTCGTGATTGGCAAATTGGTCGCTAATGTCAGCAGAGCGCCCGAGGCTGAGCAGGCCCCAGAAGTGAAGCAGGTTCTCCAGCGTGAAGGCTCCAGGTCAGGACACAAACGGGAGGACGCCAGCAGATGAACCTCCAGAGGCTTTTTCAAGCAACGGGTCCCTGTAGGCTCTCGTTTCTCATAGGAGAGCCATGCGTCTCTGTGTCTTTGGTTACATTGATCTAAAAGTGCACCATTTGCCTTGGTCTACCAACCCTACTCCTTTCGTTTCAGTGAGCAGCAAAGATGTGCTCACAGGGAGGAAAGAATGGAATTAGGGTTTCCCAGACCTGTAATATTTCCTCCTCTAATTGTTGGTCTATAATAAAGATAAAAGAGGTCTTTCTTCTAATGACAGACCACTGAGCTCTGCTGTAAGGTGAGGTCAAAGAAGAAGATGGGGCTTTTCTGGAGTAGGGAAATTATTCTCCCATGCCACGTATACCTGTTAAAATTTAGTTCAGTGGTTTCTCACAGACGTGCAGCCCGTGTGCAGCCAGACACCATTCACGGGGGAAGCTTTGGGTCTGAGCACCAGCTTGGACAAACTGAGTTGTCTGAGACGTTAAGTAGAGAAGGAAGTCTACAAGGAGGAGAAGCAAATATTGAATCCGACTTCACTATCCTTCCCAGAGAAACAGCTTTCTCCTCTGTGGCCAGGACTGGCACAGGCAGCTTCCTCCCCGAGTCTTGGTTTTCTTGGCAAAAGCTGTTTATTTTATTGCGTAATTTTTCTCCCGACGGGTCCAATCCCTGACTTGTTTCAAAAGTATTTGGCAATCTCTTTCTCATCACCCTTTTGGTTGCCTCTGTGTTCTGGGGCTGCTCGGGGGGTGATGTATTGCTGCTGGGTGACATTTGCAGACACATTACTGACAGGAACAGAGAGCCACAACGATTTCCTGAGGTGAAACTTCCCGCTAATCTGTGTGTGTCTGTGTTTGTGGATGTGTTGTTTCTTATTTTTCTTTGGCTTTCATGTGATGTCCCAGCTGTACAAATTACATCACCGTCACCCTGATATAAATTCCAGTTATTCACACTCCGGACAGCATTGCCACGGGCACCTCAGAGCTGGGGCTGAGGAGTTTCTAATGGTCTCACCCCAGGTTCAGGCACTTGATCCAAGCCCATCATCTCTTGAAATGGAGGGTTACCTCTGTAGATAATTTTGTAAAACCGTAAGAATACATGAAGCAGAAGCAGCTGAGCTGTATTTGCAGGTGACAAGTTTCAGAGTTAATTTAATCTCTTTAAGTAAGCCTTCTGGATACAATTTTCACTTCCCTTGAAAAATGTTCCTGTAAAGGTCATGTGTTATTCTTCACTTGACCAGGGCTCTGGTGAAACAAGGGTGATGTTATGGGAGGCTGAGATTGCGTAACGAGGGGCAAAAGCAAAGACTTTTTACGTTGTCTGGTGTCAGTGCCGTAGCAGTGCCACCGAGCTGACGAGCCCTCCTGGAGACCGACTTCCATAGCAGCTAACCTATAAACAGACTTTAAATTGAAAGAAAAACTCAGTTCTCAGCAGGAAAATAAGAGGTCCCTTTCAGAACTTGATTCGCTGGATGGGCCTATATTTAAACGATACATCAAGATGGTAGTATTTTCCATTTATATACGCCATGTATTATATGTCTTTAATTTATACAAAAATTAATATGGGGGAAAATGGTAGAAACAATGAAGTTTGATTTATTTTTTTTTTAAATTCACAACCAATTAAACATGATAAACCCCAGTTTCCAGTCTTCCACCACTTTGCCCCAGATCTGTTTCCTTCCAACCCCATTTGTCCCCACTAAACCCCTCATCTCAGCCACAAACCTGAGGAGTCCCTGGGACACGCACCAAGACACAGAGATTAAATCACACAGAAATCAGAAGTCACCTCCTTGATGAACTCGCTAGCTGAGAGATTCACGCAAATAAGACAAGGTGTATTAAGAAAGGCAGAAAAGGGTCAGTTTGGGAAAGCCAGAACAGAGTCGCTCTAGGTTTATGTTTGAGCATGGCATGGCAGCAGTATTTTGAATGTCTACAAAACTGTTGAGTCTTAAAGAAAATACTGAGCTGGTGGCTGGAAATGGTGGAGGAAAAAATGGAAAAGAAATAGGAGCGGTACATTACCACGGTGTATAAAGCTATTGCTGGAAAAAGTATTGACTGAGCTAGTACTACCGAGTATTGAACTACTGATTGACAGAAAGAGTAAGCTTGGACACAATGCAAAATACAGTATGATGTGTATGGGGAGTTATCTGCATAGTCTTTCCATCACTGATTGCACAGATAACACACTACAGCACTCACATCCACTAACCCGCCATATCTACCTTCAGTTGTGCTGTCCCATGCAAAGCTGTCTGGATGGTGGGTGTGTCATTAAGAAAAATTACTAGAATGGCTAATATACAACAATAGATTAAAATAATACTTTTTTTTTCTTTTTTTCATGTGCAGATAGTTGGGTACAGAATTAGGAAAGTAAGTTGAGATGTTCAAGTCTGCCCAAGCGAGCTGATGGTAACAAGCTGAGAGCTAAAAACTGCCTTGGATAAAAATCTTAACTGCATTGCACTGCATTCTTCCAGGAATCAAGGCAGGCTGGGGAGGAACCTGCAACAGTCTGTAGAGGTACAGTGACTTTTTTATGGGAAGAGAACATCAGCCTCGAACTGAAAGCCCAGAGAACAGCAAACACACTGCAGTAACGGCACTGACTGTTTCGAATAAAAACTACATTTTTGCTTTGGCTGCAGATCAAATTGTGGGTAGAAGTTCAGGTCATTTCTCTTTCCTTCCAGACAAGTCTTCCATTTCTAGCTAGCTCTTGGCCTTGCCATTGCCATCTAAGAGCTGCTAATGCAGCAACGTCTTCTGTAGCATATTTTAGACTCTCTGTCATTCCTGCCTCTGCAGTTTGTCACTTGCAGTCCATCGCTCCCATTTTTTCCATTCCCATTCTGACAGACTTTTCAGAACGGAGATGAAGTGCCGGATTTGATGGGCCAAATCCATTTTCTCACAGGCCGCTTGTCACGGTAGGATACGCAGTGTCACGATTGTCATCCATTTCTGCTGAGTACTATAGAAACCCGCGCATTTCTTTGAACTCCCAGTCCTCAGGCCCTTCTATGCACTTTGTTTACCCAACTTAATAATACAACAAAAGTCTCGACACCCTGGGCTGCCATTATGGCAACAGCACTTTTAATTAAGAAGAGAGTTCACTACTGCATCAGTAGGAAAGAAGAAAAAGACTTGTTCTCTTAATTTGATATGTGGTGTGGCACACTGACCTATGAATTTAGGCCTTTTTTGCAAGTAGAATTCTTATTATTTCATTCACGATTATTTATTTATGATTCTTATAAATGAATGATTCTTATTTTATGATTCTTATTTTATGATTCTTATAAATGAAAATATCATAAAGGTAATATTCAAACAAAGATGTGACAAAAAAGCATGAAGCAAGTATAGATTTTTTTGACGGTCTTAATTAGACCTATAAAATATCAGAGTGGAAAATTTCCACATTATTAAGTACAAGACTGTATGTTTCCATGGCTCAGCAACCTTAGTAAATATATCATTAGCGGTCCACAGAGGGAGGATGGATAGTTTGGTGTTGGTGTTCTCATTTTCAGCAGCTTAACACATTAGTGATATAACTGTCATGATTTCGCCATAAATGTTGTTGTTGCCCCTGCCGGAGTGTGGTGTTGTGTGATCAGAGATGCACGGGGAAGGACTCACATGATTGTCCATGAATCATGTTAAGACTGGCTTTCCATAGTCCGTTAAAATCTATGCCACGTTACAGAAGGCTGAAAACCATTAACAAACCACATATTTTGTAACTGTAAGAGGCAACTCAGACTGCTTTCCATGAGTCGGTGTGTTAAAATCATGCAATATTTTTGTGCCTTTTTAATGTAACATGAAACGTATCAGTGGGAGATAAAAAGATATTGGGACTTTTGGAAATTTTCTATTTGGGAAGAGGTTAGCACTGTACAGCATAACTTAAGCCAAGGCATTAGTCTTTTATTGGATCTCAGAAACATGAATATGTGCACCTGTGCAAATTGCTAATTAGAGACTATGCTTGTCTACAGGTGCTACAGTTGCAGTCTATTCATCTGTTGATCTGAGCATTCATCTTCAGGGCTTGGTCCTCATCTACTTAAATATTAATGGTCTCATCATATCACTGTCCCTCCAGCTGAAATAGTGAGTGAGGCTGACGCTTCACACTGCCAGTAAGTTGTTAATCTATATAGTCAGACATAGATTTACATGATATAGGAAAATACTACATGATGAAAACAGAGCTCCTGCTCTCCAGCAGTGGGGGCAGGGCTACGAGTGCTTTAGTAAGCTTTGTTGGCCCTGGTTGGCCTCACCTGGGACCTCCACCCACACCCATGATCCCAGCAGCTCTACTTAAGCTGAGCTGTGTTAGCAATGCCACTACATGTTTGTAGAGCTTGTTGGTCTAGACCTCAACTTACAGAGCAGCCTCCTGACTTGATTTCAGCCCCATTTTGCTGCCATGGACCCACCTGGCAACTACTGGACTTGATCCTAGCCCTGGCATGTGGGTTGCTTGCTGACTTTGGACCTGTCTCTTCACTATGGCCTGGACTCTTGGTTGAACCTGCCTTACTTATGTTCCTCAGGTACTGTGGGAATGGGCTGTGGCTGGAGAGGTCCCCCTGTCCTGTTGGCCATAGTATCCACCTTGGTGTCCATCCCTTAAGGAGCAGTAGGCCCTTAGTTCTCTCTGACAAGTAGTCAAAACCAGCTATTAATGGAGGAGTGTAAGAGTAGCTGAGTGGGCATAGGCTGAGGGTGAAGTGATAGTTCCCCGGTGTACTCCTTTAGCCTCTGACTGCTTGCAGCTTAGCAAACCAGAGTTGGTGCTTTTATATTTAATAACTATTGATGGATTTCCCTTATCTGAATTTCTCAAGTCTTCCCTTGAACCCACGTAACGCTTCAGCATCCGCAGTGTTCTGTAGCAAGGAGTTCAACGACAGAAGAAGACCACCTTCTTTGGTATCTCCTGGCTTTGTATGATACCCATTACTTATTGAAGTGATATAATGTAAACAATCAGTTCTTATTTACCTTCTGTGTGTCACTTGACACTGTAGACTTCTACCGTACTCCTTTCTTAGTCATCTTTTTTTGGGGCCAAAGAGTTGTAGTTTACTTAGTTATTCTGTATTTATGTACCGAAATGGATGTAGGCATGAGCACGTGTGTGCACACCCTTCTGCTTGTTCGCACTGTAATTAATTAGGAGATGAGGGATGTAAGAACTTGTGCTTCCGTGGCTTTAGTGATTTGGTATCCAAATGAATATATTCATTGGTACGGGTTTAAACTCTTATTATCTGCTGTGTTATGCAAATCAGACCAAGAAAAGTGCAACAGCGTAACTTATTTACAGATGTCTTGGCAGCCCTGCGGAGCAGCATTTAGGAAATCACCTGTTCCTCCCCAGTCAATAGGGCTGCTCCGTTGTGAGATGCATTGCTGCTTTCTACTGTTACTGTGTAAGTGAAAATAATTTAGAGGGGAAATAGCACGAAGTTTTTAAACATTAATAATTGATCTGTAAAATGCAGAATCATTATTTTTGCTAGTAATTGGTTTCCGGTCTCTACAAAGTTTTCTAAGTGAAGAACATACCGGGTATGCAATTAAAACTAAAAAGGGTATCTGACAGATCGAGATCAAGTACAGCTATTCCATTGTGTTCCCATGTGTATATCAAGGTCAGTTTTTGGAGAATGCAGCACAGCCCAGACTTTCAAGTCAGATGCTGAATTGGTTGGAAAAGTTACTGTATTGGGTGTATTTGGAGCTGCTGCATGCTTAGCTCTTTCTGGAGCTTGTCCTTAAGGGATTAAGAATGGCAGTGTACTCTGTGCAGCCCAAACCGTTCCACCCAAAGGCATCAGGAAGGAGGTGACGGGAGGTGGGTTAGCAATCAGCAGCGTGTTCCTGGTGGGGACAAACGCCACCACGCTTCTGCTGGCACAGAACAGGGAGAGGCAGCGCAGAGCTCCGTCAGCCTGTGTAGCTTGTGTGTCATAGTCTATATCCGCTAATGCTCCCATTCCAATGGGGGGGAAAAAAAAATATGGAGCCTCCCTGACTTACTGTCAGCTGTAAATTTGGTTTCCTGACTGAGCAGTGTCACAGCAGCTCAAGAGATCTCACAGCCCGAGGCTGCTGACAGACACTCTTGTCCCATTACCTTATAACTGTGCAAGTTAAAATAACTGCTCCCTGTTCCTGTCAGTGATGACCCACACACAGCTCCTAAAAGGAGTGGGACCTCTCACCCTGCGCCCCTACTTACTGTGTCTGCTGTTGCCAAGCTCGGACTGTTACTGTCTTCTCTGATGTGACACTTCAAAGAAAAGAGAAGAACACCCAGTAACTGCTAGCACAAAATAACGTTGCAATGTGAAAATAACTGCTTCCTGACCCTGGTGAGCATAGCTGGTTTTGAGGTATTTTGCAGAAAATCTTGTGGATCTGGAAGAGCTATTGCTTGCTTCTGCATCATCTGACCAACATCCATCTGTTAACCGAAGTAAAACTTTGTAAGCGCTGTGCCCCGCTGCTCCCACGGGCAGTACACGGGAGGTCAGAGCCATGTTATGGTGCTGGAAGTGAACTCCTGTTTCTTGTTAGTTAATAGTAGCTAATAATGAGGAAAAAACAATACTATAAACAAAACAGCATCCATGGTGACATAGCCATTTACTCTTGAACTTCTCAAAATAGGCATAATTAATTTAACCTCTTTCTTCAGTTTTTATATTTTAAAAGCTTACACAGGCACATGTGGGCATGTTCTGGCAATTAATAATCAGCTGAGTCAGAGGTCTTCAAGGGAGCTCGTAATGAAGCGCCAGGAAGGATCTTCCTCTTTTACATTTCAGTTTGTATATCCGGAATGCAATCTGCATTGCTCAGCACAGCAGCTTTGCCTTTTTGGGCTATATCAAACAGATCCACGCAATTGTTTCAAAGGAGATGCTCTTCCTATTGCCTTTGACAGTTAAAAGTGAGGTACCCGAGTTTTCACTTGCTGGAGTATCTGAGTGTATAAGTCATGCAAGTCTGATCTGGTGATATCTACCCCCAGGGAAGGTGCTGCCAGTCTGTTTATATGGTCCCTACAACTATACCATCTCAATACGTTTGTCCTATTTTAGAGTAAGAAACAAGCACAAAGATCAACCAGTTTGTTGGGAATAGGAAGTGATTACGAACTGGTGGGTCATAGCCTGGTTCCCCAAACTAGATACTCCTCCCCAGGTTCTTAGGTGGGCTCCTTGGCTGCAAAGCAGGCAGAGACATGTCAGGGAAGACTTCCTTGAAAAGGCTCCGCTTCTGTGGCATTGCATCAGGAAAATAAAGTTAATGCCTCTTCCAAATGAAGGACTTGTTCCAAGAGACCTATATTTAGGGTTCATGATGGGGATTCAGGCTTCCAAACGCAGTGATTCAACAATGGCTGAGAACACTAGCAAAAACTGTAATAGTAATACTGCAAACATTTAGAGATCAATTTGAAGCACAGGCTCGATTGTTTTCAGGGTAAAAGGTCCGCATCCTTGGGTAACTGAGGATTCTGGAAATACAGAGATTAAATCTGGGCTCAGGACTTGAATTTGGCTCTGCAAGTCGCTGAGCTGAATAAGGTAAAAGACAGTATAAGCAAGGTCATCCCTTGGCTCAATAAGCTTACACAGTTCCTTACAGCCTTTATCATCCAGGCCTCCTTATCTTGCTCCATCTGCTCCATTCCAGTGATATTTTTAGCATGCATTCACTGTACAGTTTTTCCAGTCTGGCTGCCTGACCCTTTGGTCTCCTAACAATGCAGCTGCAATGGAAGTGGTGCATGAGCAAAGGCTGCCAGTGAAGTGGGATTTTTTCCAGATCCCAGAATAACCCCCAAATTTGACCAATCCTGTCCCCTTGGAGCTGTTTTTTAACGAGTCAAGCTGGGAGGTTTGGTGCTTTTTTTTTTTTTTTTTCCCTGTAAGGTTCTGTTAACCTATAAATGGCTGCAGCTCAGCTTTGAAGTTAACACTTCATTAAGATTAATTGGGGAAGTTCGCACCTCTGCTGGGAGTTTGTCTAGCAGACTCTGCAAGGCAGAAGGGAGCTGATTTACAGGCTGATGCCTGGCTTTGTAGCCATAAAAGCAAGGATGGTAACCGGCTCAAGGAACAGCGCAAGAGCTGAAGAATGACCCTGCTTCCCCAGGCTCAGCTCCTCCTGCTCCTGAACCTCACAAAGCGGGTGGATGCTGGTGACAGCAGCCCTGAACTTGCACTACGGTTGGAGGTGCCGACCTTAGGGCACTGAATGACTGGGGATATATGATTAAGCCTTATGTTACTGGTGGTGGATAAACAAAGAGGTAAACTTTTCCATTTAGCTACTGCTGCCTGGTATGAGCTGGAGATTATTCACTGCGAGGAGGAGAAGGGAAACGGGGCTGGCTCCGGCTGACACACAGGCTGTGTCCACGGGAGAGGTCTCCAGGAGGATGCGGGGGGAGGAGGAGAGCTGCGTAATTCTGCCTCTTCCCCTTGTGTCAGGCCACATGATGGGAAGGAAGAACCCTGCAATGTGTCAGGTCCATCAGGACCAGGAAAGCTGATGCCCTTTTAGCTTCTGATGTGCGTGTGAGAGTTATTCTTGGTGCCTTTGAACCTGTAGTGCTCCCAACAAGCAGAAATCAAAATTGGAAACAAATCAAGTGTGGTTTAAATCTCACTACAGAGGAAATTTTTGAAAAGTCTTATCTGTCAACGTGTGTTTTTATTGGGATAAAACCTGGGGGGACCGCACACGACCTCTCAGCATCCTTCTAGAAAAGGAGCACCAAACCAATCTGTGGCCCCTAAGTCATACCAGTAAAGCAAAATGGGCTGAAATCTCTAGCTGCTCTTCTGTCCTCCCTGGCCTTGCTGTTGTCCACTGTCCCTTGCCAGAATCCTGCTGTGCAGTCTGGTGTAATGTCTCGGTGCAAATTCCTGATGGTCTGGGTTAATATGCCAGACTGCAGGCAGGTGAGGTGCCAGCTCTGCTGGAAAGGCAGTAGCCGACAGCAGCTAGGTAGCACAAGTCCCTGTGGTCTCCTCAGCTCTGACTTCCTTCTCCTTGTGCTGATTCCCTTGGACCAGTAAATCATCAATGTCTGGTTGAGGCCAAATGGCCGTTTCTCCAGGATTTCTAGATGACAGTCGGAGCTGGGATGATCCCAGGTAAAAGAAAGCCTCAAACTAATGGATGCTTCACCTACACATTATCTCATGAGCGGCGAGTTGTAGATCTCTGGGATACACCTAATCACCTATGATGGCCTAAGTGTTTGTCCTAAGTGGGACAGACAGATGTCACCAGCAATGTCTTAAAATCAACAGTTTTTCTGACGGGCCTCCAGTAGAATAGCACAGTGGTAACGATGTTTGTACCAGCACTTGGGAAAAGCTGTGTGATGAAGCCCTTTTCCCCTGCCAAAGTATGGAGAAACAGTATATCAAAGTAGCGTGACGTACAGCATAGTAAATAAGTCAGTTCTAGGAGTATGTCAAAGTTCATATTCAGAACAGTTCTTCCCATAATCAATTTTCATTCTCAAGAGCAGATGACTTGCAAAGTCCTGTACAACAATGCATATAAACCACAGCTGAAGTGGTTTAAGTGAACTCTCCAATCGACCAGTGATTACCTTCCTCAGTAATGACAGTGTGGTGCTTTCCATAATATCTGCTCAGCATTTTGAAAGGGTTATGATTAGCTGTGATATGACAAAATAAACAATGGTGTGTAGTGTTTGCACAACAGCTTTCATACTTACTGCTTTGTACAAGATAATCTTGTGGCCCAAAGCTAGGAGAAACATCCCTTGTAGCACAGTCAGCTGCTTTGATACATCTTTATCTTACTTTTTACTGTGTTTACCGCTGGCAGAAAACAAGAGTAAATGTATAGATAAACTCCAGGGTCTTATCATCTTGGCTGGAGGGGTAATCCTGGCTCCATTCATGTAAACAGCTAAATTCCTTCTGATTCCATTTGGACCAGGGTTTCATCTCTTTGAGTACTTTTTTCCCCTCTATTTGCAGTCCTTGAAGTAATTACAGACTGCTGTCTACCACCTGCATTCCACCGGGTGCAGGGATTGCAGCTGAAGGCTCAGCAGCGAGTGCAAGGAGAAATATCCTCCTCCTAAACTTTAAGCATTCCTGGGGTGGGGAACGTGGGTGGATCCATGAACCAGGGGTTGAAAACCCATCAGGCACCAGAGGGAGCACCTGGAAGAAAGGGGACAAGTCCAGCTGCAAACTCGTCCTCTCACGTGGCTGCTAAAATGGGCACAGTTCCCTGCATCACCAGTGGAGCACCAAGGCTAATATCTGATGCTAGAGAGACAGTGATGAGCATCGCATCTTGGAGTTTTAATATCTTAATATTGTTTCTATGGTACCAGTACCTAGAATCTTTAGTAAAATTAAAAAAAAAAATCAAAATGCTAGCAACCTGGGAGCCACTGTCCTATTTCTACACGTAAGCCCTCTGTTGTCTTGTCATGGCTTCATGTCTAGTCAGAACTTCCCCAGTTCTGAAATGATTTTTGGTGTCTATGCCTCATAAAGGGGGAAATACAAAATGTATGTTTAAAAAGTATATTTTAAAAAAAATATGTTTTCTACTTTTCAGGATGAATATTTGTACAGATGAAGGTTATGATACTGGCTTGAAATTTCCTGTTCATTTACAAGTCAGGTGTAGTTCAGATCTACCGCACAAACCACCCTAGAGTTGACCTTAGCTTGCCAGTGCTCCCACACAAGACCTGATTCAATGGATTCTGGGCTGATGCAAGTCTAAATTGTCTGTAGGAGTCTGGGCTCTTTTGGTGCAGTGAGAGGTCCTGCTCCCCCTTCACAGCTACTCAGAGCTCCACGGGAGTTTTAAATTCCACTTTCTGCTTTACTAGCATCTTCTATCCAGAGTTATGCTGTAAACAGCTTTCAGTAGTCAAATCACCCATAAAAATGGATATCTCAAGAGCTCCTTTTATATAAGAAACATTTTGCTACACCAAAGCAGTACGACTGGCTTGTTAGAAGTGGTGACTTCTACAAGTACCCACTTTTTCTTAATGACTATAGATGTACGAACAATAACCATCGCTGCCTTCCAGATTCTATTTGCCTTTCAGTATAACCCCTTTCATTCAGAAGAACTGGAGACCACATAGTTTTATCTGCTTCTCCATTGCTTGGAAACAGAAATACAGCTAATTTTTAGAAAAAGGTTAGATAAATGCTTGCAGTGCAACATTGGTTAAGGATAAACAAAAAGTAATGTCCTACGTAAAACATCATTGGAAATGTAGGTTTTGCTACCTGAGTTTGACTTCAGGAGAAGCATCTGGCTTTTGAATAAGTTTGTTCATAACTATTTGCAGGTGAGCCTGTGGGATTCACTAGCCCTGGCTGGGTTAATCAAATGAAAAGATATTTTCTGGCCCGGGCCAGAAGACTTCATCATTAAGGAAGAACTGTCCTGTGTTATACAATCCATCAGAAAGACAGCACTTGCCCAAATGTAATACCTTTGGTAGCATAATAGGAGAACTTCATGCTTTTAGACTCCATGGTGAAAACCATCTGTAGGATTGGTTACAGGTGTTCCTATCAGGGCAACAACAGATGCATTTCTGCTTAAATTAGTTGAAAAGTCTCTTTCTGTGCGTTCTGTCCAGTGGGCAGCAACATTTCACTCCAAAAAAGTTCTTTCAATTTATGGGGCTATAGCAGAACTCAGAAATATTGCAGAGAAGTTGATCACCTTCTCTTGAAGATCAGACAAGAGGGAAAAGTACTGCCTAATTTATATGATGGGTTGTCCCAACACAGTCTTTATTTTAAGATAGCTTTCATATTTCCAAATGTAAAAACCTAAAACAGTGGTAAAGGAGGCTAGGCTGGTGGGTTTTTTGGCTCGGTCAGCTAACCCGGAAAGGTATGTCTGTGTAGTCAGTCAGAAAAGTAGCGAAATTCCTGGTTGTAGCTCTTGGAAATCATTGCAGAAACAAAGCCAGGTTATTCCTATAGAGGTTGTGTTATCATCAGAACGAGTCTGGAAAGAACATGTTAAGATCTGGGTTTGATATATTCTAGGACCTAGGGTTCAAGTTCAAATCCAAATCGGGATTAAAAAAGGACTAGAGTTTGCAGCAGGAGATTTTTCCTTTCAAATGATAGAAACAGTGAGAGATCTAGCTGGCTTTGGTGACAGGCCAGGTTTTTAAATCACCTTGATTTCTGCACACCTCCTCTTACAGATAATTGAAGCCATATTGTGTTACATATATGCAGCATAAATTTCTATTGGTAACATGTCTTTATCCTGAAAAATTACTTTTCTTTCTTCTGTAACTGAGACAAAGAAACTCCTTTTTTTGGATCCCTGACATCCTCCTTCCAGCTTCTGTCAAATAGTCTGAGCCTAATTCCAATTCCAGTGATGAGGAATAACCTGATATTTTGCTTACCTTAGTGAATGAAAGGTTAATTCTGTACATCTAAGTTTTACACCGCATACTAGTTTGTTAAAGGCATTTTACCACACAGCTGGTGAGGGATTTTCAGAAATACAAGAGAGGCCTGTATGTTATTTGTTTTAACTTTTCCTTTCAACTCTTTTTTCATTAAGTTCCCAGATGACTGCACACTCTTGAATGCAGCAATCTGTTTAATCCAGTTTTAGCCTTCCTCTTCCTGTTTTGCTGTTTACTTTTCGTTCCATGCCAGTAGCTATTGAGGCAATACTGTGGGTCCATTATCTGTTTCAGGCCTCTTGGAATATATGTGTTGGCTTTGCTCTGTGTGTGCATGCATGAGAGAGAGGGAGTAAACATACATGTGGCCAGTTAGTTAGTACGCTTAAATTAATGAAGAGCAATCTATGAATCTCCCTTTTCTGAGAATTTGGAAATACTGAGAACGTTTGCCATGTAGCCTTCAAAAACTTCAAAAGCAGCTATAAGGTCACAGTCTAATACTCCCTTCTGTATACTCATGTCTTTTCTAAAAATATTTCCCAACTTAATCTTCAGTATATGGAACAGGAGGGCAGAGGGGGAACGGCAGTGTTTATGACCAAAGTGCAAAGACAAGGAAGAAAATGAAATCCACAAAAAAGCGAATCTTTTGATCTCCGCTTCATTTTCCTCATTATGAACTTAACAGTACCAGCAGTTATGTTTTAACTAAACATTGAGTTTATGGACCCATGTCTCTGTCTACAGATAAGGGAAGGTCAAGAGGAACTCTGCTGATGCTGCCTTTGCTCTTGCAGATTTTCCTTGAATTGGGACACCCAAACAAGTCAGTGGGAGTCTAAACACCACCAGTGATTTGGGTGTGTTGCTCCTTGTAGTAGGTAGAACATGATCAAAGATGTCTGCTCTGGATACACACAGTGCTGGTAGAAAAGAGTTTCGGTAAAGGGGCCTCTAGTTTCCATGAAACTTGAGAGAAAATACCAGAGTGAAAACAACAACAACAAAATTAACCCAGCTTGTGGAATTTGGGAAGGAGGGTAGAAAAGCAGGGGTTTGTATGTCCTTTTCTCTTTTTGGCTCTTGAATTGTGAAAAAACCCCTCAGGCGTCAGAAAAGCTGCGAATGAAAGCAGGAGGAAGGCCTAGGAGGATCTCTGCTCTGTAGCAAAGCTCATCTGTCAAACCATTCTCCAGAGCAAGAAGGAGAAACTCCTGTTTCCAGCAAGGTTTCTGCCTCTGGTTCCACAAAACAAAAACAAAGGAGAGACTCAGTTTTGCCCCAGCTCTTTACCTTCATAACTACGCTTACTGAGTCTTGCCTGTCAAAGCAGTTCCTCGTCCAGTTGATAAGCACATCCACCATTTGATCTACCAGATGATCACATCCTCTTCATCACTTTCCCACTGTTCTGGCTTCACAGACTTGCTTTGTCTTCTGTAGAACCTCACAGAGAGAGTGACAGCTGAGCCTGTACGGCGTGGCCTGACAGCCCACCGGTGCCCGAGGGATGCCTTGAAGGGTCATTGCAAAACACTGACCTGTCATACTTCATCCTCCAGGTGGGATGACTGCAGTCCTTGGAAACCCATGTGCACAAGCTAGCAGTTTAGGCAAGCAATGAGGAAGTCGAAGAAAGACCAGAGGTCCCAACGAAGAACTACAATATGACCTAGTCTGCAACGAGCACTGATACCATTCCTCTCTTTCTGTGCTTTCTAACAAAGCTCAGAAAAATAAGGTAGCCAGACTCTACCCTACCTGAGACTACTTTGAGACATATAAACAAGTAACGTGCTGGACATTAAGGAGAACGTACATCAGGGCAGTACCCAGAGGTAAACAGCTGAAACTGGCGTGTGTATTGGAGAAGTAAGGCACGTCCCTTATCACTGTTGGTCATTTATAATTTAAGCTCCAAATACACAACTAATTCTGAACCACTTCCAAAAATAAAAGGAAAAGAAAAAAATAATAGTTCCTGAGAAGTCAGTGTGCTGGCTCTGACTGACATTGGCCATGAACGTGCCTGGGTGAGGAGCCCTGAACTGAATCTGGAGGTTAAACACAGACAGGTCATTTCAAACAGTCCTGCAGTTAAGCAACACTTCACCCTAGGGAAGTCTCCCTTCCAAACACTTCCAGCATTCCACATGGGCTTTTTTTTCAAAGTCGTTGGCTGTTCTCAGTGTTTTTCTTCATCTTTACTCTTTTTGAAGATTTTTGGGATGTTTAGGGAAGCTGCTATATTAATTTTCTCAAATGTTTCTGAAAAGCTTTCACCTGCAAAGGATTTATCCTGATGAGGAATTAATCCCAGCTTCATTGGCAAAAGAAAAAGAGCTCTATACAAAGTGAAGGATGCTCGGCTTCTTCTCAGACACTAACATGAGCAATTCTGAATGGAGATCTGTTAGGGTGTTCTGGATATTTGCATGTCAGCATGCAGAAAAAGCAAGCAAATGCAAATGAGTGTTCCTGAAAACAGCAGTGGAAAGCAAATATTATTTTTTACATACCCTAAAAAGACCTTGTTATAAGGATCACGATAGCAAGAGCGCAATACCAAGAGACAGAAGTACTAAACTTCCAGAGCAGGAGATGTTGAGAACTGGCTGGCTCACAGCAGTGGAATTGGGACCCTTCCCTCCTGGGTCACAACCGTACCCCAGGGAATACCGCTACCATCAGCTACCCGGGTGCAGTATGGTTCACAAATATATGATAAGACAGTTAACATACAATAGCTGCACCACTGATGCTATCAGGAGAGAGTTTTATAATTAGACTGACCCTTCATCTATGGGGGAGAGTTTGGTGTCAGGGTGAAAAATGGACAGACGGAGAATCTGCCAAGTATCAGGATAAAGAAGTGGAGCAGAGTAGAGGGCTAACGGGCACCAGAGGAATTAGCAGACTTCTCCTCAAAAAAAAGGACGAATAATGAACAGAGGCAGCAAAGATGGGGGTGGTGAGACACCGGCCCAGGTTGCCCAGAGAGGTGGGAGATGCCCCATCCCTGGAAACATTCCAGGTCAGGTTGGACGGGGCTCTGAGCAACCTGATCTTGTTGAAGATGTCCCTGCTCATGGCAGGAGGATGGACTAGATGACCTTTAAAAGTCACTTCCAACCCAAACTATTTTATGAAGTACACAAAAAAAGATGCAGCTTTTGCTGTCTAAAGGGATCGGCTATTTATACTTAATGTGTACCTACAACAAGCTAGACCCCTATGACCAGGTTCTTCTTGCTTGGACTCCACTGGGATCCTTGGTTTTATTTTAGATGCATCTCAACACCCAGAAGCATTTAAGGCTTAGAGAACTCCTTTAGGTGGAATTTGGAGTGCATAAATCTGAATGCAGGAAGCCTTCCTGAACCCCCCAGCGTGTGGTTTGTGCACATATGCATGTGAGCGCATGCATGTGCTCATCAGGGAAGCAAAAAGAAGGAACTGCGGCAGCAGACACATGACTCAGGGTGTGGGCGAGATTGGTAATATAACCCCAGTATTGCTGGATTATCAACCAGTTTGGATCTTTGTTCTGCAGCATCTGGGCTACCTCCCAACAGGAAAACGCTGCAGGCAACGTTTGTGCTTAGCAGTCAGTTATCCATGGGAGCAGGTAAGGGATTAGTGACCAGGTAGGGTTCCACGCCTGTCAACAGGGCGAACGCCATGGCTGTTTAGAAATATTTAGCAAGAGAGAGGAAATAATACACCTTTTTCTGTTCTAAACCACAAGTCCCTTGCATTTGAACTGAAGGAGGATTGCCTCCCTTTGCTGGAATTCGGTATGCAACGTGTGCCTGGACGAGATGTGGTTCAAAGTCATGTTGCTGTGTGTCCTGAATGCATAGGTGTCCCCCCCTTCCATCCATTTCTGCCTCAGTACTGCAGCCCATCACCCCTGCCTTTGGGTCGCTGCTTCTTCTGCCATGTGAAAACAATCATGGAGATACCTGGCTTTTTTCATTAAAAAAATTTTGTTTTCTAGGAATGCCTTTTTTTTTCCAGCCAGATCGATTTCCCAACCCGATTCACAGCATTGATGCAAAAACCAGGAGGACCACTGCAACCGAGAGGGCAGAGCGCAGAGGCACCAACGAGCAGTGAGGGGCAGGAATAGCTGAAGTCTGAATTGCTGCCAAAGGCTTTGCATCGTGAACCTACAGCTGGAGCTGCAGTTTGGGGAACAAAGCTCAGCCTAATCCAGTTTGTATTCTGAACAATGCAGAAATACCACAGGTTTAGCTGGTTTTTACCCCTGTCTTTGAATTAAGGGGCAGGAATTTAGGATTGCATCTTTCACCCAAAGAAACCTTATTAAGCAGCTTGTTTCCGCCAATGTAATTAATCAGGAGATGGCAAAAGATCACTTTGCTTCATCCCAGATTTCAAGCCCCATTCATCTGCTCGTTCCTAGACTGTCAAGGCTCCCACATGCTGTGTGTTCTGGGCAGTGTATGGTCTCTTATTTTTAGCTATAGGTGATAGCAGCACATCTTCTCTAAAGAAATCCCACTAATAATGTCTGTTAGTCTTTGAAAGCAATCAGGTGTTAACAAGCTTATCTTAAAGTTTACCTGCCTAAAATTTCCTTCTGCTCTCACTTTCTTAGTTTTCATTCTCTTAACCTCTGTCCCAAGTGAAAAAACACCTGATGGTTTAATTGATTTCTTACGAAAAATAAGAAGGTACTTGTTTTTCCCTTCTTTGGTAATATCTTTTGGCTCTTTAAAATGTAGCATTTGCATCAGCTCACTTTAAATGTCTTTCCTCCAACCCCTGATTGACCTAGCTAAGTTTTTGTAAGTTTTGGATGCATGATTTACAGATTGCAAGAGTTTCCTCTTTTCAATTCAGTTAATTATATTTAAAATACTCAGGTGCCATTTTTTTATGACCAAAATAGAGTCACAAAGTCAATCGATGAATGGAACTGAGCAGTTTTCAGGATCAAGTTCAAGCTTGTAAAAAGAGATAAGTTACTAAAACTTGAATAAATTATCTGAAGCTCAAATCCTCCCCCAACAAGTGTAACCGTAGCACGCACTCTTTTTTCACAGCCATACAATTATACAAGGAATGTAAAGTAAGATATGGGCATACCTTGAGTATTTGTTGAAGTTAGCATTCTTTTCTTCATTGGATTTTCTTTGCGCCAGACAGAACTATGTTTTTAGCACGTTACTCCATCTTGGACCTTGATCCTACATGTGCTTACTTGATTATTTTGAATACTTCAGAGTACTCTCATAACTGTCTCATATAATGAACAGCCAAGTGTATTTTGAATATGTTAATCTCAGGGTAAAGTTAAATATACATACATGCGCTCAGCACTCTGAAGGATTGATGCGTTTTTGGGTTAATCTCTGAGGATTTTAGTGCCGGTCAGAAGAAATAATCAATATCAGCTCGGTATGGCTTCCAAGCAGGTGCACACTTTCATGAGAAATTTATGTGAATCCCATTACAGAAATGCTAGGATCCCTATTTTATAGCTACAGAAGAACTGAAACACCAAAGAACTAAGGGAGTGGTGTGATGACACAATACATTGATTTTTTTGGACAGGAGAGCATTAAAAAGTGTTGCCATATGAGATTAAGTATTTATGTGGTCTAAACTTTTTCTGCCTGTTCCAGTTTATTTTAAAAAGTCTGATGGACTAACTTTGGACGGCCAGGCTTTATGGACAGAACAGGCACTGTCCATCACTTCCATCCCAACTATACGTGGAATCCCAGCGCAGACGCAGGGTTAGCATGAAGGTGTCGCGTTGACATGAACAGTATTGTGCACTGAGATTCAACAGACGTGCCCGCTTCAGGATAAATGTGCTGAGAAGAAATCTGGGAGTACACAGATCCAGGAAATGTAGCTTTACAACCTCAGCTGAGAAGAGATGGGGTCTGTGGTAAGAGGCCATGGCTCTTGGGGCGTCTTTGCCCTTTCCCATCCTCGTTCAGCAGCGAGCAGAACCTGGAGAAACCAGGGAAGTTACAAACACGATGGACCGCAGACTGTGAGACCCTGAGGATGTTTGTGAATTTGGGACAGTAAAAAAGGCTCTGTAATAAAAATAGACCAAAGTGGGTTGCTGAAGCTATGGGGGGAGATACCAAGGCAGCTTGAAAAAAGATGTGTTAGGTGGCATGGGAGGTGGAACTGGGTGGCACAGGAATCCAGAGGAAAGGGGAAATCTTGAGATAATCCCTTCATTACGGGGACAAACCTTTTAGCAGGGCCTGTTGCAGTAGGACAAGGGGTACTGGCTTTAAACTAAAAGAGGGAAGATTTAGACTACATATAAGGAAGACATTTTTTACAATGAGGGTGGTGAGACACTGGCCCAGGTTGCCAAGAGAGGTGGGAGATGCCCCATCCCTGGGAACATTCCAGGTCAGGTTGGACGGGGCTCTGAGCAACCTGGTCTAGTTGAAGATGTCCCTGCTCACTGCAGGGGGGTTGAACTAGATGACCTTTGAAGGTCCCTTCCAACCCAAAGTGTTCCATCGTTCTATGAATTAGTGAAAAGTGCAACCCAAAGCAGATTGCTCTTTATTTCAGAACTCCATTTCTAAAGCTGAAGTCATGCAGGGAGACAGGAATAAGAAATATCTGAAATACGTGAGAGCTTTGTCAATCCTTCTAAAATGTCTATCATATATATTTAATCTTTATTGCATATGGCATAAGATTTATATTGTAACAGGAATAAATGGCATTTTTATGGCACCTTTCCTCTGTAACAACTTTCTTTTGGAGATCACAAAGCATATTTATAAATACCCATCAATTAAGCCTCATGTAATCATTGTGTGGGTAATGGAAGTTATTCCATTTGCTTTCCTGTCACTTCAAGATTTGTTTAAATCACATGAATCTTCAGGGCTTAAAAGAAAAACAGCAGTAGAAACTTGCGAAGAATCCACCTGCCTTCTTATTTTAACATGTTACAACCATTCCTCTACAGCTCTGTGGTCTGGCAGGGTGCAGGCAGTGAGACAGGAGTTGAGACAGCACGTTGCCTACATCACCTTGTTTGTAGCGGTTGCTCCTTCCTTACTTAAAAATAATTCCAGGATTTTGTGGATCTTTAGATCTCAGAATCATACAATGGTGTGGGTTGGAAGGCACCTGAAAGATCATCCAGTTCCCCCCCCCTGCCCTGGGCAGGGACACCTCCCACCAGCCCAGGTTGCTCCAAGCCCCGTCCAACCTGGCCTTGAACACCTCCAGGGATGGGGCAGCCACAGCTTCTCGGGGCAACCTGCCCCAGGGGCTCACCACCCTCAGAGGGAAAAATTTCTTCCTAATATCTAATCTAAATCTCCCTCTTCCAGTTTGAAGCCATTCCCCCTCATCCTATCTCTACATGCCCTCGTAAAAAGTCCTTCTCCAGCTCTCCTGTAGCCCCATTAGGTTGCAATAAGCTCTACCCAGAGGCTTCTTTTCTCCAGGCTGAACAACCCCAACTCTCTCAGCCTGTCCTCATAGCAGAGGTGCTCCAGCCCTCGGATCATCTTTGTGGCCTCCTCTGCTCCAACAGGTCCATGTCTTCACTTTGTTAAAAATTTTTAAAGGTGAATTTGGGTGTGATAGTGTGTGACAGCATGATGGAGAGGTTAAGCCTGGCTATTTACTGTAGATAAAAGAAGTAATAGAATTGTAAAATAAGCATTGCTTTTTTAAATCATTCTAGCCTGAGGCACAGTTAGCTGAAGAGATTTTTCCTAGGCCGTACCAAAACATTTGTATTCCAGCCTCAATTATTTATCAACATGAAATAGATATATTATTTCAGGCATCACCTTTTAAGTCTGGAAGAGTTAGCAACTTGGTAAATAATTTTTAAAACCTGCCTGCTTCCCAAAGCAATATTTCAGCTATTTCCATGCCGTTTTGGGGAAGCTCAGGGAAAAGTCATTGATGGAGAGGAATCTGACGTGAATTTTCTTAAATTGTTCTGTGCATTTCTTTTTTTTGAGATGATATATTGAAACTTGGTGATACTTTTTTCTTTAGGGCCTCCCACCTGGCATAAAGGATCTTGTTTTTATTTGAAATATGTAAAGCTTTTGAGGAGCTCTGTCTCACTTCTTTGAAAATCATCAGGCTTTTCCATGATATTTTTTAAAGAGAGCTTGTATGTGTGCATGAATGGTAATCGGAGATGCTTACTGATGGCTAAGGAAAAAAAAAAAGACATTTTCTAGGTGCTTTTGTGACTAAAAATACACTTAACAAAACTCTGAAAGGAGGAGGAAATCACAAGTGCAGAGCAACGTGGCCGAGGCTCCCCGGGACAAGATGCGTCGGGAGGAAGGCTGGGATGAGGGCTGGCTCTTCCCTAACCTCTCACTGGGATTTATAGTAATCTTGTGATCTAGGGGCTGGAACGGCCATTCCAGCACCGGAGGGGTTTATGACTCTCTTGTTGGCTTAAAGTGATTTGTGCATTCACTGTACACATTATGAAATTGGTGTGGTTTTTTTTTTTTCTCCTAATCACAGGCATGGAAATTCCGGAACTTTAAGTAGCAGTATTATCAAAGTAGTCTTCTTTCTGGTTTTCCCAGGTGCTTTTTTAAATTACTTTGGGGGAAAAATCAGTAATAATAATTGTAAAGCTTATATTTAATGCTCTGCTACTCCAGAGCAAACCTGCTGAGTCATTGGTAACAGTTTAATTCCAAAGCTGGCAACATTTCTCATCGATTGCCCTCTGTACAAAAATCTCCACATTGCATATGTATGTAATTAACAGTAGATACGGCTGTTCTATTTAAAGGCTATGAGAAGAAGAAAAATCCCTCAAGTTGTATCAATCAATCAATCCCTGATTTAGATCAATCCCTGATTGATTTAAAATGAACATGATTTTTTAACGAAACACTGTTTGCAGCATGCAGCGTGAGGATTCCCAGTGTGCAGGGAAAGGCTTTCACGATACCACTAGAAAAGTCAAAATAAAGAGCAGAAACTACTTAGGAATTCACTTGAAACCTTGGAGGCAGCTAGGAGTAAAAACCCCATGTATAGTGCTTCCATGAGGAAAGAAAAATAAATGTTTACTTACTAAAGCGTTTATTTCTGAATCGTCAGGTGTGGCTGCCCTTTACAGGAAAGCGGGTGCATGACTGGCAAGGAAAAAGAAAAAAATTAAATGGCAAAATAAATACTGTGAAGAGGAAGGAGATACAGCAGAGAGGAAAAGCACTGTGATAGAAAAGGGCAATGGATCAGCAGAAGTTTGCTGGTATGTGCAGAAATGACATCTGATTTTTTATTTATTTTTTTTTTACAGTGAGAAGAAACGATTAAGCATCTTTTAAGTCATTCTTGCTTGTATTTTCTCCCCCCCCCCCCTCTTCCTTTGTAGTTGTGTTTTTTGTTGGTTGGGGTTTGGTTGTTGGTTGTTTTTTTTTTTGACAAGAAGATGGAAGATAAATTGCTAGTTGTAAAGAGTGCTGCAAGGGAAACACTGGGGATATAACCACCTAATTATGAATTTCCTGAATGTGCAACATGACCAGGAGCAACTGGACAGGATTAGTGCTGTATGTTTCATCTCCAGCTGTTTCATGAATACCAATCCACAAAATCTTCCAAGAAGAACATTTTTTTTTCTTCTTCCGTGGCCCTACTTTTGGCTTTAACAATGCAAGCAATACTGCTTTGTTTTCTTTAGAGCCTGAACTGAAACGAGAGCTTTCAACAAAACAAAACCAAAGCAAACCTAACGAGCCAAAGAACTGCACAGTGTTAAGGAGATTTAACTGCAATATTCGTAAAATATCAAAGGAACATCCTTCTCATTGGCAAAAGTGGAACTAACACTGCAGAGATGCGTTATTATGAGACAATAAATGAGAGTGTTTTCTTCTGGTGCAGTGGTCAGAAGTTATTGTTTTGAATAAGCACAACTGGTGTGTAATCGTCATGGCAAGCTTCTTGAATTGGTTAAGCGCCAACGCTCTTTGGAAGCTCTTGGCAGATGGGAACTTATTTAAACTTATAAAACCAACGTAGACGAAAAAATGTAAAAAATGCCCTGTGTAAGTCCTCAGCTTGCAAGCAGACAAATTACGAAGACAATGGGGCTTCTCATGGAAGGGAGGGCAACGAGAACATTTTCTTTCCATGATGCCTTTGTAAAGCTTAAGAAACAACTAATAGAATAATATCCCTGACAAACAACAACTTCTGTTGTGTCAGAAATCCCATCTTTAGAATAACGGCACTGGCATTGAGAGGGCCTCTTCCAGCTCCTGGTGAAGTCCCTGGGTCTTTTGTGACTTCTGGTAGAGTTTGACCGGGCATATTTATGGCTTAGTAGTAGTCTGAGAGATTCAAAGACCAAATTAAGGACTTGACTATTACACATACTAAAAGGATGTCCAGTAGGTAACTGGTTTTATCACAGACTGATGTGCAATGCAAAGTTACCATGCACCCCAATAACAAGAGAGGCAGATAATTTTTATTTCAGAATCTTACAGCGATCGGTCCTTTGATCTTATCCCAAGAACAAGATTTTGGGGGCTTAATTTCTGCACATGTTATTGAGCATGAGAAATACAGACCTGTGTCCTAAAAAGGGAAAAATCTGCTAATTGATACCATGAATACAAACTCCTCACCAGACTCGGTCAGTTCATGAATGCAAAAACCTGAATATACGCTCAGTGAATAACTGGCATTCATTTCCTCTAAATAGAGAGGTACAGATAGAAATCCTGGTTCATGCTAATGTTTACATGCCCTACTTATTTAAAAAGAGCGTCCTGCAGAATTTTGGATTCCCCACAGTAAAAGTGACCGTTATGAACGACGAACTGTGCTTACCCAGATCTTCGTGCTTGTGCCAGTCTCCACGGGCAGTATCTCAAAAATAAAACATTGTAAAGATTGAAGGAATTCAGTATGTTTTAATCTGTACAATCTGTACAATCTCTGCCTTTAGCTTTCATTTTTTCTGATAAAAGAGAGAAGACTACTGTGACCAGATAGGACTGTATGATTTTGAGTACCCGATTGTTTAAATTGCACTAACTTTGATGGTTTGTGATACATGAAAAGACAAGGGCCCCCAAAAGGGTTTATTACCAAGAAATAAGAGATTGTATGGTCCCTTCCTTATTCTGCGGAAGGAGTAAATTATGTGGATCAGAAGGGGGAGGGAGGAGAGGCGCTACATTATTTTGTTCTGGATGTTTTGGTAAGGAGATCACCCAGTTGTTTGCTTTGAGCATCCTGCCCTTCCCA
Organism: Charadrius vociferus; assembly: GCF_000708025.1. NCBI lineage: Eukaryota > Metazoa > Chordata > Aves > Charadriiformes > Charadriidae > Charadrius > Charadrius vociferus. The sequence goes on from NW_009648255.1 coordinate 6,582,362, forward strand.
CCTCGCAGAGCCCTTCCCCTGGCAGAGCGAGGTCCAAGTGAGGAACACCACAGCACCCGCTCTCCACCTGCCAAGGAGTCACCTAAGGTGTTTCTTGCTGAGTATGTCTCTCTTTCTCCATCCAAGATGCTGGTGGCCCTGAGAGTCTGAACCCTGAGCTCTTGCTATGGGTAAACGCATCCTGTTAGACACTGAGTCCTGAGCCAGCCTGCCCCACAGCTGCTCAGAGCCATAATAATGCACGTGGAGAGAAAACTCCTGCAGCCACAATCCACCCAGTGTTTGAGCAGAACCGTCCACCCTATATGCCAGTGCTAAGTAGTATTAAAATTATGACTGAGGGTAGTACACCCCAGGGAAAAAAAACCAACCCAGTGTTCAGGGGATAAATCAATCACAGCATTCTCCGTGCACTGCCAAACAGCACTGATGCCAAGATGTCAGCCTGCCTGCCCTGAGGAATACAGAACACGCAGCTTGTGGGAATAGTAAGTTTAACTCGAATCCCACCAGAAACCTGAGGGAGAGTATCCCGTGAGAATAAAGACCATCTTCGCAGCCTTTCCAATGATGTCTGATCTCCGAGGCCACATCCCGCTTGTAGAGACAAGCTTGCACAGGTTCCCCTCTGGAATTTGTCACCAAATGAGACAGGATGGCTGATGGGGATGATGGCAGAATGCAGGATTTACAATTGGTTTGGATCCCGTCCCAGTCAGTGGTACTTAAAGTGTTACTGTGTGATGGCTAAACAATTCCTGCTTGAAAGGAGTTGGAGGTCTACGCCTGGTCCTGGTGCATCTGCAGCTTGGGAAGGACTGTCCTGCGGACACAGATCCAAGAGAAAGGCCAAAGGAGGAGACAGCATCATCCCTTCACCCCGCTCTCCTGCAACAGGCGCACATGGGAAGGCAGCTGGATGAGACGTGCTATTGCATTTCTGATGCCACTCGCTTCCTGAATAAACAGAAAGATCTCACCGTGATAAAAGAAAAATATGGATGTTATTGAAAAAAACCCCAGACTTATCCAAACAGAAAAGTTAAGTTCATGGCTTTGGTCTGTATTTATTTGGACGACAGTTTAGGTCAGTCATTTTCTCCAGGGTAATTTGTCCATCCCTGCTGTGTCACCACTTAACCTAATCCTTTTCCTTTTTCAGGGGCAAAAAGACATTTCCTCCTGGTCTGATTAATGCCCTTCCTTGATGAGGTGGCTCAGGGAGTAAACCATTAAAGAAATAGTTTTATCTGTTATTTATATAGGAACCTTTTTGAGGAAAAGCGGTCCTTGCTTCACTCTCCCCTGCCCTCTTCCTTGGTTTGTAAGCCATGCCCAGTTTCCACTGAACCACTTTACAGTTGCTGCTGACCACATCTGCTCTTCCAGTTCGTCAGGGCAGAGCAGCTGAATAGAAAGCGCTCCAAGGAGAAGGCACGCCTTTGCTCCAGGCCCAGGCTGCCCTTGCTCTATTTTTCAGGAGTTTGGCCACTTCTGTGGTTCCAGGTGAGACTGAAAACGTCCCCGTGCCCAGGGGCTCTGTTTTGACTCTCCAAATGGGAACACGCTCAGACCTAGCCTTCCTCTGACATGAAAGGTACCAATTGGTCCTGTGGTTTAATTTCCTTCCTCTCCTCAATTTCTTTTCATTTTGCTTTCTTCAGGTTTGGTTTAGTTTGCTCTTCAATTTAAATTTTACCTTTTTTTTTTTTTTTCCAACTCAGGTCAGTGATTTTTATTTTCCCTTTCTGAAACGCCTTCACTCCCTCCCTGTGTCCCTTTTCTCTATCTTTTCCATCACAAAACAGTCTACAGGACCAAGTAAAGGCTTTACCACCCTAGTGAATAATTAATCTCATCTGACTCTGTAACTCAATCCAGGATCATCAAAAAGACTGCGTGTTTTGGGTCACTAATAAAACAAAACATTTTTGTACTTTTGGATTGTACTCATTACAAAAGTTTTTGCAATTAACGATGAACAATACTTAGTGCTGGCTGACCATTTTACATTGAAAAATCTTTCCCATGGGAAAATGCTGATTATTTATTTTTGTAGGAATTATCTATTTCAGATAACTTTATTTTCATTTTTCTGTTTTGGTCACTTAAAAAAAAACCCCAAACAACAGCCTAATTGGCCATCATGTTTTGGTTTTACTGAACTTTTATGCCAAACCAATTTTCCTGTAGTGTGAGTTTCAACGAGAAGTCGAACATCAAGGAGTCCCATGGGAGAAAAATGTTTCTGTTGATATTTTAATGGAAGCTGATGAAAATACACCTGGGCTGCTTGAGACTCCACAGTGTTTTCTAGTTTCTGCAAGGAAACCTTGCTCTGGTGGATAAAGTACATCAACCCCTGAGAAAAGCTGTAAGGAGAAATATCATTGAAGGATATAGCGATGGAGAGAAGGCAGAGCACAAGCGGTACGGGTGAGGAGCTTGTGCTGAGGAAGGTTGGCTGCCCAGAGGACTAAGGCCAAATCAAAAGACCCTTCATAGTGTGGTTGTGATCCGTGGTGTGGGTGAGGCCAAGTCCTATTTTAAGCTTTTCCTGTAACCAGATTAAAGCTCTAGTCATGATTCCCACATTGCTTGGATGCAGTGCTGAGATGTAGATGACCACCGTGGTTCCTTGGGGCTCTCTTCCAGGTCCAGGGGATAAATTTCTTTTCTTTTGGGCTGCAACAATTTAGAAGTGTCAGAGCACTTCTTAATCTCTCTGAAAAACATTGCCTAAAACTCCTCCTCATTCACAGCTGATGGACAGGTAGGAATGGCCACACTGATGGGACTAAGGGTTCTTCTAGTTCTGTGACTTGCCTTTGAAGCAACCCGCAGCAGATGCCTAGAGGAGGAAAGCTCCCCCCAGGCACTCAGTAGGGGTTCCAGATCTGGGGGCCCCAAAATAAGACAGACATGGACCTGTTGGAGCAATGCCAGAGGAGGCCACGGAAACGCTCCGAGGGCTGGAGCACCTCTGCTATGAGGACAGGCTGAGAGAGGTGGGGGTGTTCAGCCTGGAGAAAAGAAGCCTCCGGGGAGACGTTATTGTGGCCTTCCAGTGCTTAAAGGGGCAACAGGCAAGGCGGAGAGGGACTCCTGATCAGGGAGTGGAGTGACAGGACAAGGAGGAATGGCTTCAAACTGGAAGAAGGTAGTTTTAGATTAGATATTAGGAAGAAATTTCTCACTCTGAGGGTGGTGAGCCCCTGGGGCAGGTTGCCCCGAGAAGCTGTGGCTGCCCCATCCCTGGAGGAGTTCAAGGCCAGGTTGGACGGGGCTTGGAGCACCCTGGGCTGGTGGGAGGTGTCCCTGCCCAGGGCAGGGGGGTGGAACGGGATGATCTTCAAGGTCCCTTCCAACCTAATCCATTCTATGGTTTGATGACACAGAGGAGTGCGTAGGCACCATACCCAGATCCCAGCCTGAAACTATTTGGACGAGGGACTTCCCCAGTCCGAAATGGCGGTTTTGGGACCAACCTCTGCCCCACAAAACCCCCCCCCCCCCCGCCGGTGGAGG